>NW_009614792.1:30394-54767 GCF_000690535.1 Cariama cristata
TGCTATGTACTCCTTTCAGCATACGTTTCTGCTCTTGGCTGCAAATACCCAGAGAAATCATTGCAAGATTAGTCATTCTCTCACACATTGATTCTAATTCAAAACTAGTAACCAAAACCTACTGAAGTAGTAATCTATCCAAAAGAATATCTTGATCACAGCTGCCCATTGCCAGGTGCTTTCTTGTTTTCTCTTAAAAAACTATGCCAGTAGCTTCTGCAGAACACGTAAGTTATATGTTGCTTTTGTGAAGGGGACAGTGACAACAGGACTTTCTACTACATCTGAATTATAGAAGGGTCATGAACAGGGCAAAATCCTGATGAATGGATGGGCTGTGCCACAATGTCTCCATCCTCTCCAGAAAGAGTGAGATCTAGAAGCATAAAGCAGATCTTCCCTTTCACTAAAAACATCCATCCCTATCCTTGTCAAGACAGTACTGAAATTAAGCCAGTTGCTAGGGAATGAAAAGAACTGCCAGCTGGTGCTGAGGATATGTTAAAAAAGTGGACTGGCACTCCAGAGAATCTTCTCACAAGTTTCCCCAAATTTATCAGTCTAGTTCTGTGCCAAATTCTGATCTAACATATCAAAGCATTAGTTTGGTGGGTACTATATATAACAAGTAGGATAAGGAGAAGCATTTTTACTTGTGGACAAGTCTGTTACATAAAATACAGATTTCTCCAGAGATCATAAGCCCAGGTAGTCAGGAAAACACTGCTGCATATCCAAATATTGACAGAGGAAGAGATGCTCTAGCGGTGTAACACAAGTTGGGCCTCAGCATCCTGATCATGTGACAAGCTATAAATCCCTTCAAGGTAACTATTCCACCTCTCTACTGAAAGAGCTGCTCAACTGTGCCAATAGTCATCGTGACAAGAAAAGCATGAGCAAACCCAGTAACATAAAGCAAAGATTCTGCCTCCTGTAAGGCTCCTTTCTTCTCCCATACCATCCAGGACCACCTTGTTTTCAGGCAAGAGTCACAACACACAAATTCCCGCAATTTGAGTTTCTGCAACAGGCCTAGGACTCCAGAGGTAGAAAAGGAAGAACAGGTAAACTTCACCAGAACGGCTGACCACTCTGATATGCTTCTCAATATAACAAAGATTTTTTAAACACTGCACATGGATCAGTTCTCCTAATGCTGGCCTCAGGGTGCTGAGAGAATTATGCTGGACTGAGCTCGGCACCTGCAAGCCACTCCAGAGCTGTAGACACTGACCAGCCAGCCTTCTCCAAGGCACGTGCCTTACTTAATACCATGCTGTACAGTAAAGAACAGTAGAAGAAAGAAACCAGACACTGTTACAAGAAATTGCTCTCCAGAGGCATCTCTCCCATTTTCCTAAGAAATGGCTGTCATCGAGAAAGCATGTCTACCACAGGTCCTGCCATCAAAGATCTCAATCTCCAATCCCTAAACCTCAGCTACCTCCTTTGACCCAAGGAGCTTAACAAGCCTTGAGAGTTTGCTTAGGTGTCAGAGTGAACAAGCCCAGTATTGTATCGCGAGCACAGGTCAACAGGCAACTCAAACTGAGCTTTTTGCCGTGTACTTGCAGCTAACTCTTTTCTGAATTAAGATTTGCATACTCCCCCGTCACTGCAAAAAAAGATTTATATTCACAAGTTGCTACAGAGCAGCTGTCAAAACAGATGACTAGGAGAAAATGAGGGGGGTGTGTGTTCTATTGAACTTAAGGGGGTGTGGGTTGAGAAGGGGGGGGGGAAGAATAAGAGTCCCTGTTCAGAAGCCAAAATTTTTAAGTGATCTTTGAGACAAGACCAGGCTGACTAGGAAGCTCTCCAGCTCATGAAACCTGAAGTGTCAGGGTAACAGTGAAAACACCAGCTACATTTTGCAAGACTTGGGGAGCAAGGGGAAACAGCAGAAGCAGTGACAGAAACTTAACTCAAGGGAAGTTCATCTCCTATTGCAACAACTGATAAGTCTTCAGTTCCAGATTGAAAAGTTTGGCCAATGTATTTGGTTAATAAATAGACCTGAGAAAGGTAGTGTTTAACCACTGGCAAGGTCACATTTGATTTCTGATCAGGTGTTTCCCATCCCTCTCAGAGATACCTGAATTCTTTCCTTTAAGTTTATTCAAGTCAAGAAGTCCACAGGCAGCAGTGTTCTCGCAGAGGTTGTGGAGAATTTTTCGTACACATTCAAAAAGAGCCACCTGACAAACTACCCTAAATATGGAAGGAAGGGCAGTAAGTTTCTATGCTTTTTGTACAGTTTTTATTTTTAAGTGAGCTGACAACTGGAGACAGACTAGAAGGTGAGCAAAAGCAACAGAACTAGTCTACTACTTCTTGTACCATTTAGGAGCATTATTTATAAACATCGCATCCATTAGTGGTACATAATAGGTACAGATGACAGGTTAGCTTTAATATAATCTAAACATTCTTGTATCTAAGTAACTGTTTTTACGTAAAACCATCAATATTCCCCCCTCACCGCACACAAAAGCTGTGTTTGCAGAAAAACCCCACCTCTCAGATAAAACCTCTTAAAGATCAGAACAGTTTTAAGATCTTCCCAAACTGGGTGTGCAATCTGCATATAATCAGGGAATCTTATCTACAAGGCAAAAATCAAGTATCTTCACCCTTCAATTCTTGACCTGCTTAGCCATTTTTCAGCACTGTGGATGGACTCTGCATTTGTACTGTTTTCATATGCTTCCTGAGGTCTGTATACTTAAAGCTATTAACCTCTCCAGCTCTCCAGGAGATGCCATTGGATCTTGCTATTTAAATTTTGCTATTTATTTAGTGCTTCTTCCCTTCCCCAATGCCCCTCCCCACCCCACCCAGCTTTAAACATAGAAGAGTTTGACACATGTTAAGCATTCAGTCCTGAAACCGAGAGCTCCAGCACTCCACGTGCTATCGAGTTTAATTACACATTTCCACCACTCCCATGATGAGAGGATCAGCGTACTGGGAAGCACTCTATTGCTATCAGAGTTCAGATTAATAACACCCTTAACTTTGCTGTTCTTAAAACTGGATACTGTGCTTGGTAATACAAATAACTCCCATTTCCTGTAGGTGGTTCTTTTCTTTTTCAGTGTCCACTGCTTTCCCATTGCAGGGAATGCAGTTTTTAGGATTTAGGAGTTACCACACCAGTCGGAAAGCACTGATAATAGCATATCACTTAAAAAGAGGAGAGATTTCAGCAAATAAACTACTACTTCACATTACAAACATTTTCTTCACTTCAGTTTTTGAAAAGAAAGAGGATATTTCTGTGATTGCACCCACAATTTCTACAAACAGAACTACACAACACCAGTGACCAATTTAGTCCATGCCAACATTAGGAGGTAGCATGGCTAGTCTGGAGCTGATCTGCAAGCAAGACGGTACTGAGGACTTAACGCTTGAACTAGATACATTTCTGGCAGTGGTCTCTCCAAATTAGCTCTACTCTCCTTCCATGAACTGAGCGTCCAACAGCAACTGGACCATATCTTCTGATTCAGCTTCGTTCAGGAGTCTGGTTCATGCAATCAGATTGCTCTACAATGTGAATCAGAGCATGGTAAATGGGGACAAGAAGCTGCTGCTGTGAGCATATCCTCTCTAATACACTTATTCAAAAACCTGTTTGAAAAGTCTTGATTTGCTTTGAGTTGTCACAGCTAGTGATACTTTTGTTGAGAGTAAACAGGCAGAAGTGTCTAATATGCAGACAACGTTCTTTCAAAAAAGAAAACCAAAGCACCAGTGGCTGCTTCTTTCAACCTGTCAAGTCAAAGATAACGATTCTTCAGCTCAAAGTGCAAGCCTAGTTATGCAATACTCTCACTTCTAAACTCACTCCTACAGTGGAGATTCAAAAATTCAGAGAACTGTAACTAGAAAAAGATGATATCCTAACAGGAAAAAATACTTTCAAAGTAGTGGCATTTTTCCACTGACAGACATTGTAACTTGTCACGTCACCCTGTTAAATACATTAGTGTTTGCTCAATCTCCTATATAGCTTAGTAAGATAATTCATGAATATGTCTATTTATCCAAAATCAGTACCATTTAGCTTAATAAAATACTATCAGATTGCAAATCAGGTTTAGTAAAAGCTTTGAAGACAAAGTCCTAGCAGTTTAGATTTCTTGAGATAGAAATTTTTAGCTTCTGACAATTAGGCCTAGTCACTGCTCTCTGTTATGAAAGTATTTATGTTCATATCCTGTCTCATTAGCCCAAGAAAGAAAACCCACATCCCCAAACTCTGAGCCAGTGTCAAATATCCCCGACTCCTCTGCTCTCACTGTATTCTTGTCATAGAGAGACAAGAAGCCTTCTAGTTGAGACTCCACAGACATGGCAGAAAAGCAAGAGGGTTTGAAAGTATTACCAGGATCCCAGCAATTAACAAAAATAACTCACCCCAAACCACACCCACAAAAAAACTACTTCCTTTTGTACTTACTGTGAAAGTCATAACATACATCCAGCAGCCAGGAAAATGTGACATTTCTCTTTCTGTAGTGCTGTGCCCCCCTTCCCCCCCCCGCCCCCCAATAATAAAAATTAAAAAATCAGAGTGCCCTTCCCCCAAACACCTGCCTTCAGAGAGAGAGAGAACCCTAATCACTGCAAAGCACTGAATGTGAACAACCTAGAGAAGAGAATCTAACACAAGTCTGATGAAGCTGAGAGCCAGCCAAGAAAGTGAGTCTGTCCTGGAAAATTATTTAAATTGCAATCAAGATGAAATATGTCAAGTAACTTCTCCCAAAGAAGAGAGAATCGACAGAGATGTTTTTTATATGCATGTGTATATGTGTGTGTACATATAAATATATATATGTGATCAACAAATTTCAGTCACACAAATCCACTCATGCGATTTGTTTGCTGCTTCAAGTGACAAACACACCATCTCTCCCAATTAGAGAGGAGGTGGCTTTGGACACTTTCATTCAAGAAGATTTAGAGACTGGGTCAGTTAAGAGATGTACAGACTAACAGCTCTTTAAAACTGAGTATTCCCTCAAAGCAAGCCTGGCTGGAGAGACTACATTCCAGCAGCACCAGATAAACAACTATTCTCTGCTTTGTCGCAACAAGCAAAAGAGCCTGAGGTCTTTCAGAAGAATTGTTCTTTTGGTTTTGGTTGAAGAACCTGTTTCTAGTGTTCTCAATCTCTTCTCCTCCTTGAAAGCTTGACAAATTTGTTACTGTGCCAAGCAGCAAAGTCTGTCATCGATTCGCTGTGCTCCTGTGCTAGTGCTATACCTGAGCATAGACTCCACTTTGCCCGGGTTTATTCTCTGCTTAAGCTGCACACTGCAGAACACCTATGGAGGAGTCTGGGAACACCGCTCTTATCCCTCAGAAGCATCAGACAGTTCAGCTCGCAGAAAAAGTAACTCCATACTTGCTCGTGAAGTATGCCATCACAACCTAATTATCTGCTACAGTTAGACTATGTTCACCCTCAAGTTTTTCCAGATCCTTCATAGTTAGAGCCAGCTGTGTGCTTCAGGATCACCCAGTTAAAGGTATTACTGAGCGGCACTATGTATAGCCTCTCTATACAAATGCATCTTGTAATCATCTTATGGAGTTCAGAGTTTTTCAAAATCACTATTTCCATGTTCTGCACATGAAAATGTGAAAGATACTAAACTGAATAACAGACAGGGAACAAAAAGTTATTTCAGAAATGCACGCAGGATTTTGATTCATCCTTTTCTTCCAACTGTGACACTTAATGTGTACAAAATTGAAATAAAACAAGCCTTAACCTCATTATCCCTCAAAACTAGAGGCTTACGGACCAATCTTAAACGAAAAAAAAAAACCACACCACCATGGAGAAAGCAAGTCAGAAGGCTACCAGATACAGTTACATCTCCTAAAATAGGAGCCTTAAGTTTTGCTATTTAAAAAAAGGGCGTAGACACCCAAGCAATCAGACCTTTCACGACTGCCCTGTGGTTTTGTAACTTTTTTTCATGCTAAAGTGAAACAATACAATTCTACAGGTGAACTCAGGCAAAATTTTAGAGGCCTACTCATAAAGCACATGAAGCATTCTCCTAAAATTAGTTCCATGTTAGAAAGGCAGAGATTTCACTTAAAGTGAGATTGTTCCCCCCTCTGCCCACATTCACTACACACATGCTGACTACACACTCACATTCTGGACATCATCACTTACCTGAAACTGCATCATAGAACTGCTCTTCACTGATGATGCTGAGAGGCGGAGATCCCTTAACCAGAGACTGCTCTAGTTCATGGTGTTCTGTAGCTAGCGTCTCTAATGCTTCTGACAAGATCTTGTTTTTCTCCTGCTCATGCTCCAGTTTCAAATTCCTCACCTATAAGTAGATACATGTATGAATAAAATTGCATCTCTCCGAAGAATGCGTAGCTGGAAGCTATTCAGAAAATAGACTCTAACAAATAACTAACTAGCAAACAGCTGGAACTGAAAATTTATGGATTAATTTTTTTATTACAGTAAGTATTACAGTATTTTGGTGATGGACAATAAGGTTGTTACTCAGCATTTTCAGTAGTTGAGATGTCAGACAAATAAGATCTCACAGTATAAATCACAATTCCACAAGTGAATTTAAGCCAGATAACTACATCTTAAAACTCAGGGGAAATATTTACAGCTCTACTTGGATGACCTTAAGTACGGAGTTAGTGACCGGTTTCTACATGCACCAAGCTCCTTGTACTAGTCCGCTCTAATTTGGGCCAAGCAGCATCATCTAAATTGAATTAGAGAGCAAATGTGAATGCCAGCTACAAATAACTGCAACTGAACTATGAGCTGAAAACATTTAACCCTGAGGATTACAGAGGGAAGTTAAAAAAGAGATTCCTCTACTAACTGATTTAACGTCAATATAAACAGCCCTCCCTCCCCACTCCCAAAACAGTTTACAGAGGAGCCAGAAGCTGACAAAAAAAGAATCCCAGCCACCAGATGGTGGACTTTTTTTTCTTTTAAGCCCACACATGCAATCAGCTCCAGAGAGGATGATGTTCTCCACATTTTGAGTCCAGGACTAGTAAAGGGAGAGCAACATGTCCTTCCTATTTCCTCCTCATTTTTTTTTGCTGGTGCTTTCCCGCCTCCTCTTTCTGCCAGGGGAGGGGAGAGGGCTGTAGCTGAAGGCTGAGGGAAGGTCTCTTCTCCCAGCCCAGCAAGGCTGCCAGGTACTACTTCTCCTTCAGTCCCTCAACCATTGACTCTTTCTTTTCTTTTCTCTTCCTGTCCCTTTTCAAAAGCATCCCTAAACCCCTGCCTTGTCCTCAAGTTCACTCTCAAAGGTCAGTTTACAACACTAATTCCCCCTCCACTAAGAACATGCAAGGACATGACAATTAATCTCTTGGAACAGTTACAGGGACAACTTACACACTTTCCTAAGCAACTTACACATATACCAACATTACCTTTTTGAATCTAATTTAAGAACTGTTCATATGTACTATCTGGTTACATTTTACATTCAAGGCTTTACTGCGGAGGCTTCAGCCCTCTCAGTTATAACCACCACTCAAATAGCAGATTTAGAGTCAAGCACAAATGACAGGGTGCAAATTTAGAGGCTGGAAAGGAGATATTAAAGCAGATTTGCCACTTCCAGAGAAGAGTTTCTATGCTGACAGTAACATATCCTCTGGAGAAAGATTTATGCAGGAAATTTTCACCCCCTCAGCTGTGCCAAATACTGCATCAGCTGGTTTGGCTGCCAGGCTCTGAGTGTAAAGGGGCAATCCAATTAAATGATAATTAAAAGAGTATAAAATTGGGTTGCTAATTGAAAGCAATCAAACCAGTAAGTCACTTACTGTCTAATAGTTTTACCCCGAACAAAATGAAAAAAGTCTGGACTAGTTACTGTCACTTTCACTTAAAGTTCACTCTGACAGTGCCAATGAAGCTAATAATTGCAATGTTTCATACAAGTCAGACATGTCACTGCAAAAGTTCTGTTATTAAGCAGTTTCTGCAGGGGTTACATTTTGTATGCTATCAAATAGTTAAGGAACCATCCTTTTAGACAAACATCATCAGTATCTCACTCTCCTGAGACAGGGCGGGTGGAGGCCTGAAAACAAAACGGTACTTTTCATTCTTAATCAGCAAAGTAAAACCAGTTATTAGAACAGTATTTCAAATTTTTTTCAGTATTGAATTAGATGCCTTATGCTGTAATGGTTTGGTTTGATATATTGAGTGATTTAAATCTTTACCTAAAACTTAAGTTTCAATGTTATTTAACAGCAAATTGAAAAAAAAATTTAAATATATCTAACAAAACCTTTTTTGCATCCTCTAAAAGCACAGTAGTGTGACCAAACAAGTAACAACAGACACAGACTTAAGAGACCATGCCTCCCCCAAAAAAGTCTTTTGACTTTAAGGTTCCTCTGCCCTATCACAACATAGAGCTATACAGAAGTGTAGAAGGTGTACTAGAAATAAATTCCCTTTTTGGAAAATAAATAGCCACCTTTAGAGTAAAGTTCACTTTTCTGTGTACTCCCAGGCTTCCCAGCTTCCAAATAATTATCAGTACAGCAATTACACACTACTAGTAGGTAAGAAAAAAAAAAGGTTTCATCTGTTACATAAGGAGCACAACTGTAGCCAGAAGCTAAGGAAAAAAGAAACCACGTTTGTTCCTCGTAACCTTTGGGATGTTCATTCATATCTGAATGAAATGGATTTAAAGCAACCTTAGTTCAATACTTGGGGGCTGGAGATGAAAGTCCAATATGAAGTTTTTGTCAACAGTACTGCAAGAGGGACACACACGTTCAGAGAGTTAAGCAGCAGCTCTATGAACCTCTGCAGCCTAGTACTCAGTGAAGGGCAAGAGTTTATACTACCAGCTCTTTAAAGGTAGTGGTCTGGAAATACCATCTGTAACTATACTACGTCCTTAAGCACCAAAACAGTTCCACAGTGTCAACAGGAGAACTGAAAAAAAGTAATTTGGTTCTACTACTATTAATTGGTTCTACTACCATTATTTCACTGATTTCACCTGTAGAAAAACAATGCTTGCAGTGACAGAGCTAGTACAACCTTCACATACCCTACTTAAAAATACAGGTATCACTGGAGAAACAAACTTGTTTGAAATAAGCATACTGTTTATTTTTTAGACACAAATCAATTCTAAGCAATACCACCATTTTGTCACATTGTATTTTATTACTGACAAGATACATCTCCTAAAATCTTCTGGTAGTAATTTGACTGTAAAGGCAGGATGTTGGGGGTTGGTTTTTTTTTTTTTTTTTTTTTTTTTCCCCCTCCAGAACCACACACTCCATTCTTCCAAGCTTAACAAGAGAGATGCAGCCAGACTGGCACTATTTTCAAAGTATAAGTTTATTGAACAACATAATTGACCGAGTGATAGGTTTTTCCAAAGTGTAATTAGATTGCTGTTATGCATAATTTTGCCATACTCTATTTTTCATTCACAAGACTTGGCCAATGATTAAGTTCGGAGGTGAATTATTCCATCTTCCAGGCTACTCCACCACCATTTTTGGAGATGACACATCAGCTTTATCCCTTTTCCCAAAGATTCTTCTTCTGTTATGCGTAATTTTGCCATACTCTTTTTCATTCACAAGACTTGGCCAATGATTAAGTTCGGAGGTGAATTATTCCATCTTCCAGGCTACTCCACCACCATTTTTGGAGATGACACATCAGCTTTATCCCTTTTCCCAAAGATTTTTCTTCCCCGTCCTGCCTTTCTTCAGTGTCCCAATACAAAACCAACTGCAAGATTACAGAAGGAACCTCCGTACTACTTTTAAAAATGCTTAGTAACACAAAATCTCTAGGATCTATGTATAAAGCAGGAAGAGCATAAAATGATGAAGAAAACACCCTCTTTCAAAAGCATACACATTTCAGTCTATTAAACTGGACACAAATAGACCCAATGTTTTTCAGTAGCATATCATCTGATTTTGTGAAGTTGCATTAGCCAAATACCACACTATATTACACAGTGACACAAATTACTTATATAAGGTAGTAAATATCACACCAAAATGATGGAGGTATCTGTGTATACACAGCTCTGGAAATCCGGTCTGAGCATACCCAGGAAAATATCAGAAGAGACATTTTATTGACAGCCTGCATAAGGCACAACTTGTGATACAGTTGTGGTTTCTGTACCTTTAGTAGTGGTGCCTGAGCTGAGAAAGAGACAGATGGCAATTCACATCATACTGGCTTCAGCTCCTCATCCTCCAGTTACAGAACGGCTGTCATCTTTTTGATCCCTGTTGCTGGTCCCCGCAATGCCAGTGCCATCATCAGTGCTGTAACCTTTCCACTGAGCATCACCAGAACAGCGGGACAGAGAGCTCTAGCGAGCCTGGCATGAGGCCAGTTGAGTTCCCAACGGTCAACTGGTCAGGCTTCCTACCTTACCCTTGCCAGGAGCTATTCAGCACAAGAGCAATTACAGTTATCAATAAAGTTGGGCTTATGCTTGCAGTGTTAGATAATGACAGTTAAGATCAGTCTTGTCTTCATCTCTAAAGAGAGCATTATTACAGTGAAACTTCAGATTTAGAATTGCTGACGGAAACTATCTAGCTTTGTCTCACAGAAGTAAACAATCACTCAATCACTAACCTTACAGTTATAGACACAGCTATAACCTGATACACTGACACAGAATCACCAAGGCTTCAGTATCTAGGTCAGTGCAACAATTTATTTTTTTAAGAAATATTTCTCCAGCTGAAGAGGTCTGATATCCAAGTTCTGGTAACCGGTTTCACTTCTAGTTTAACTGAACAGGAATTTGCTCCTAAGAGCTTCCCATAAATATTTTAGTCCTTCAGGCTGTAAGCACTGAATTGTGAGCTTAAATAGTAGAATTACTTTAGCAGTCAGAGCTCTATTTTATTTTTTTTAAAGGAAAGCAACAAGCTATTTGTAGACACTTCTATTGTCTTTCCACACTATTAGAAATCCTGCTAGGCACAAAAGCATGGTTTAAAATTTAACTCCTTCACTGTATATTACTAGCGGAAAGTTCATGTGCCTATTCCAAAATATCAAAAAGCTTATCTGTGTGTAACAAACACCAGCCCCACTCTTTTCTGTACCCTCAGCTTCCATGAGGTAGGTGGGAGACTAGTAACGTGCAAACCACTATTTCTTTTTTTTTTTTCCTTTTCCTTTTTAAAGCCTGAAGTCTTGAACTATATTACTGCAGCCTGTAACCAAGGCTTCTCTGTCCATCCTGAAGACATCTCAGTACAATACACAAAATGCTTGCTTTGTTTGGTGCTGGATGCTTTTAATTTAAATTAATGCCCAAGAACAGTGGCACTTTTGTGGAGAAGCAAAGGGTCACACCACTGTATGCCCAGCTAATAAATGACCATCTCAGCAACAAGCTATTGCAGTTGCAAGTAAATCCTAAAACCAACACATAGCAACCAAGGCATAGAACAAACACAGACACCTCAACAATATGTAGGGGTACCTGACTTTAACATTAGAATAGTAAATTAAAAGACAGCATACCTTAGCTCTAGGTTCTCCTGGACAGAGAGAGAGAAGAGACAGACTTCACAACACTGCAGTGTTATTCAGTTGAATTTTACTTTCAAAAGCACTCAACTTCAGTGTTAGGAAGAAGAACGTCCAAAATATGCAGACTTTGGAGTTGTGTAGGAAGGAAGGACCACCTCTTTCACATAGCAACCACCAAGGGATCTGAAGGCAGGCTCTGCTGGAGTGTCAGTACGCCGCGTACCAATTGTACTCTGCACTAAGCTCAGTGCAGCAAAGCAGCCTATGACATTGCCTCACCAGTGCCTCCGACTGCTCAGAAGTGGGGTTTTGGTTTTCAAAATGAATGGCTTTGTCCAACTGCCACAGAAATTCCATCCTCCTAAGAACAGCACCACTTGTGGGACATTCACCATGTAAGCGCAGACGAAAGGTGCAAGTTTTCAGTAGGAAGCTAAGGGCTAGTAATAAATCTACATAACCAAGGAATTAGAAAAACGCTGCTCAAGTAGAACTGACAGTTTTCTATGGATATCTCCTGACATTAAGAAATGTAATCCTGCTTTCCATAATGAAGTAAACACCAATTAAACTTGCCATTTGTTTCACACTACATCTATTTATACGAAACTGTTAGTTTCCAGGGTCAGCTACTCCAACAGGACGTACTATCCTGAAAGACAGAATTTACAAGGCTCTGTGCTGTAACACATTACACTATGGAAAACTACTCATAAGAAGCACTGGGAATCCAAAGCAAGGATTCCTTCCCTTCTGCGATCTTCATAACAAATGAAAACCCCTACCAAAAAAACCAAGGCTAAAAGTGCAAATCACAACCTCAATGCAGACAGTTTGGTATGTACAGTGTGTCTATTCTAAAAGACAAGCTCACATAGTTGCGATTTTGCTGTTAGTACAATACAGTCCCTATTGCTAGCGCCTCCTTGCACGAGCCTGTTCTTTGTGATGACCAGTTTAAACTAGTGCTGACTAAATCTGTTATTCTTTCACATTTAATGTAGAATGAGAACTACATAGTTCTGAGAAGAGTCAGGTCTGCCTCCATGTCTTGAACAAAACCAGTCTTTTCATTCCATCATGCAAGAAATGTAAAGGCTTTAAAAATCTTCTCTGAGTCGTATCCGTTTAGAAATGGAACAGTCTTATATACTTTGTCAGCTAACTTTGAAGCACGCTACTACAGCACGAATTCTACAGGATATGTTTCTATGAAAAAGTACTTTTAGGTTTTCTGCTATCGTGAGGACGACTAAGTTGTTGCTTAAGCTGCTGCTGAAGTGAAAAATAAAACCAGTTGCTCTCACTTGGAGTTCTCATAGTTTTAACCACATCTAAGCTTCAATAGAGGAAGTTTTCCAGAAAGAAAATAAGTTTTTTAAAAAAGGGCTTGATTTTTACCTCCGCTCAATGGACTTAACTCCCACTAAGCACACATTAGTATATGATATGAACATGTATAATCCTGCTTTTCTCCTAACCCAACTCCCCCCCTCCCCAAAAAAACCCACCCTAGGAACAGTTTTATTTTCAGTACGTTTCTTTGCAAGCACATCTCAGGTATCTAAAGTACTAGAGAAAGGAACAAGTGCTTTATGAATAGTCCTATGACACATCATAAAACTGCAAGTGTGACAGCTCACATTAAAACAAAAACAAAGTGTTCCCAAACAGATGCAAACAGTTTCATGAACACATCACTATAAAGCCCTAAAGCATGTCAGTATTTTACACAAAACTTTTGCAGTTCTGATCTGTTTACACATAGGAGTAACACAGAGTCCCCCTGCTGACATGTCACTCCCCACCACCATCAGCCACAAGAAACTTGTGACAAACATTGGCTATCGTAACATATGTTAAGGCCTTGTATCATAACTCTTCCTTTGCTGGAGTAAACTAGCTCTTGTCAACTTCATCATAGCCTTGGCTCACCCCATGGTACAGAGGACTGATCAAAAAGAGTCATGCTTTACTTCAGCCATTGTTTTTTGCTTAGGTTTTCTCTCTCTCTGTGCTATAAACTTATCATTCATCCAGCTTCAGAGATCTGTCAGATCTCTAGTTAAAAACAGAATAGTTACATACCACTTGCCAGTGACTTGAATTACTGGTAGTGCAACTAACAGCAATCCAAGATGTGATCAGTTAGTCAAGGAGGTAAGCTGAGCTCACTGGTGATAGGCAAAGGGTTACTTACTGTATCACAAGACAGCATCAGTCTTCATCTCAGAAGTCTGGCCAGCTGACTCTACAGCTACAGCATCGGAGTACCACATCTTACTGAGATCATCAAATTCAAACAAGGAAAAAAATTTCAGAAGGCTAACATAACATTTTGCTTTCTTTCAGACCCATATACAGGAAACACCACCAATAAAGTTCCTTTTCGTACAAAGGCTGAAAGACCCCACTACACACAAGCAAACACCATACATACTGATTTGAAGTCCTGGTAATCTATTCACTTA
The DNA here is from genome assembly GCF_000690535.1 of Cariama cristata. Taxonomy (NCBI): domain Eukaryota; kingdom Metazoa; phylum Chordata; class Aves; order Cariamiformes; family Cariamidae; genus Cariama; species Cariama cristata. Next base: position 44,468 of record NW_009614792.1, read on the forward strand.
ACATCCCAACTCAAAGCCTATAGGAAAAAACCAAAGACTTTGTAAATCAAGTCATAAGACTCTGCCTAATCATTTCCCAGATGAACACAAGGATTCATTGTTAGCCAACTACGAACATTCACTTCTAAAGTTCAAGAGGAGGAGTTTAGCAGGGCTGGTTTGGAAACGCTACATTTCATTCTTCTGAATACAAAGTTATAACATTTCCCTGTATTTATTAAAATAATAAAATTCTGCTAATGAAGGAAGGGACCAGATATGGTCATAAAACTTGGAAAGAGACAGTAGAACCACTGCTAGAAACAAGAGCCAAGCTATCATCCACACAGAAGAAATGCAGACTTTGGCAGGATCATGTCAACACAGACAGACATCAAGACAGTAACAGGACGGTTACTCAAGAGAAGAGCTGGAGGTGCTGAGAGCAGTCCGCACCCTTCTCCCAACATGCAAGTCTATTATAAAAATTCATAATTCAAGACTGCCTGGATTAAGTTTCTGGACCACTCAGATGCTACGGACAAAGACTGTTTGCCTCCCACTTTTCCCTCCTAAGACACTGACACTTCCTCCTCAACATGGACCTTGCTGCCTCCCTTCCCCTCTCTGTTTCCACATTTGGCTATGTCAAAGTTTGTTTATTTGGAGGCTGATGAAGCACCACTGTTTTAACCAACAGAGAATGTCGCAGTTCTGAGCCAAGAAACTGTCTAGGAGCACAAGAACAAACTGCAAAGACTTCATTTCTGATTGCAGATTAGAAGAACGGTTTCAGCTTAAAAGCGTGGGTTTAAGCTTTTCCAGAGAAACTTCTTTCTTCAAAGTGATTCTGCACTGGTCAAGAATTAACAGAGCTTCTTCTGATTTGTTTCTAAAGTGAGACTTAACAGCAATTCCAAGTCTTCCTCTCAAGAGTATTTGTTTTTCACATTTTACTTAGATGACTTAACTAAACTGATAAATCTCATGAAGTCTACTTAGGTTTGAGAGCTGCAGAAGGTGCCAATTTCCAGAGTGCATTTTGTCCCTACTTGTGTTCCAGTATTATAATAATGACTAGTCAATATCGGAAGTTCAAACAAAAAGCCTTCTGATTTTGTCATTTTCTGTTAAGTATTGTTTCTATTCTGAGTAAAGCTGAAATCAAATATGGCTGCTATTCATGTTTGCCAAAAGCTTATGCCAAAACAAGCTGGGACTGAATGACATCAGCAGTGATGCAGATGTTTGGGAAGCTCGTTTCAAGTTGCAGAGCTACAAGATTACCCAAAAAAACCCCCCACACCCTAAAGATATTTTGCTGCCTTAGTGAGATTAAGCATCTATTTCCTGAGAGATCTATGCCACAAGTAACCTTACCCTAACCAAGGGTCTCATCCAAGCTGACATATTATACTGATGCAGCAATATACTGTTCTAGTCCTCTTGGCGTGTTTTCAGATCTGGTAGGGACTTTTTTTGTGTCTTTTCTCTTTGAGAGACTCTGGACATCTTTGAAGTTTGCTAGTCTCATAAATGGAGCAACCAGACTTTAAGATGTAAGGGTTCTTAAGAACACACACAGGAAACATTTCCTTTTTATTCTTAAGGACTGTTTTGAAAATAGATCTTAAGGCAGTTTTGATCTAACTACTTCCCTTAAGTGTTTTTCGGTCTACACTACGGATTACTTTGATCAATCCCTCTGTATCCTCTCCCCAACACCTCTTCCCAGTTGGATCACAGCGAATGTGTGTATTAATGTTTTCTCTTTTGAAGCAACTGTCATGTTTTTGCTATGTTTTTCTTGGCTCTTACTGGCTTACTAATGCTGCTACACAACTGGACCTGTTGCGGACTCAGAGTGAAACCAGAAATTAACACTTCTGAAGCTGATTGTCTGTTCTACAAGCTCTGCATTGGGAATCTTGTTAATTATTCATGAAGAATAACTGACAGGTTTTTTCAAAAAGCAATTCCAAAACAAACATGCATGCTGTACAGTTGTTCTGCATTTATGAAAAACTCAGATGTCTTATTTGCTAGTTTTATTTCATTTTGGATGCTAACCAAACTAGTTAAAAATTAAGAAAGTTGAACTCCTACATAGGGCAGACATCTATGGTGAGTTTCACAATGCAGTGCTGGAATTCTGATGTCCAAACGAAACCCACCTTCGAAATCATTCTCATTTGCCCAAAACAGGCTCTTCTCACCTTCCCAATATTAAAGAACCAGACTTCATAGACAGACACAAATCAGAAATCCCACTTCTACTTCAGATTTTAGAATAACACGCAGCAGTAAGAAATTTGTCTCTTCTTAGGGATGATTTTCCTCTGAGACACTGTTTTGTCCTTATCCCTAAGCAGGCAACAGCCAGTAGACATAAGTCAGGCCCTGGGTAGGCTGATAAGACATTTCCTGAAACGCAAGTACGTGTACAGAAGTTCATTCGGCAGTTAGGGCAGACAGAGAACTATGCCTTGGGCTACGGAAATCCAAAGTGAAAGTTCGTAACTTCAGATCAAATTAGCAAAAAGACATTTGCATATTAAGAATGAAATCTGAATCACTGCCAGTTTTTTGTTAGAAATAACTGCCAGAGTCTAAAACCACTACAATTATCCCAAAATATGATACCTGCTGATACAGTACAAGGAGACACTATAGAACACCACTGCTGCCATGCAGAACAACTGGATAATCCAAATGGTTTCATTCAGTGGAACAGATCTTCTCTCCTTACAAGTGACATCAAACACTTTTGCCCTTATCTGGTGGGGGGGTTTCTTTGTTGTTGTCGGGTTCCGTTTGTTGTGGTTTTCTGTTGCAATAATTTAGTATGCTACTCATTGCTACTCAGGTCCTTCTTGTGCAAAAAGTAACTAAAGATGAATTGAGTAGATAAAACACGACTGCTTCTCCCCAAGACACATACTTATCAGTAAACAGCTTTGCTACAGTGTTAAGTCTTCTATTTATTACTCCCCCATATGCAATCCAATAGCATCTACAGTTCAGATGAAGCGGCCCCAGCTTAAACTTCTAGTAAGCTCCTTTATGAACTCCTCCAACAAAAACCACTGGCTGCTAGAATAAAACTAGAAGGTAGATTTGATGAAAGTCTAAGGAACACCAAGAGCTCTCTCCATCTCAAGGTGAAGCAGGATCTGACAGCCTAGAGTGACATGTTGCTTTTTAAGTTCCATAAATTGTATCTAGATGCAAAGACAACAGTAAAAAAAGCACTCAACACCTGTTATCAGCTGATCTGTGACACATCGTTCCCTGAAATTGTATAAAATTACTGTACTAGACTGCCTCATTAGTACTGTGTGGATGTCTGAGGGCTGTTCAGGCTACACAAGAGAATGCTCAGGGTGGATCTCATCAATCTATATAAACACTTGAAGGCAGGGCGCAAAGAAGACAGAGCCAGGCTCCCTTTCAGTAGTGCCCAGTGACAGGACTAGAGGCAACAGGTGCAAGCTGAAACACAGGAGGTGCCTTCTGAAAATCTGGAAACACTTTTTACTGTGAGGGTGATGGAGAACTGGCACAGGTTGCCCAGGGAGGTTGCAGAGTCTCCATTCTTGGAGGTACTCAAAAGCCATCTTGACACAGTCCTGGGCAACCAGCTCTAGGTGGTCCTGCCTGAGCAGGGGGTTGAACCAGAGGACCTCCAGAGATCCCTGCCAATCTCAGCCATTTCCACTGTATTATTCTGTGACATGAGAGTTTAGCCCTTAGCCTGAAACGTGGCTTCAGAGCTGGAGGAGATACAGGTCAGACAAAACTAGATTTCTGCTATCCATAGGCACAGATGCAACTAAGATTTCAAGCTGTCTCAAAAGCTCAGCCAGCTCATTTTCACCTCAATTTGATTTGTCTGACCTTGCAGCAAGGTGTCTCACTAGAACAACAGACAATCCAGTTTGTATGCGTACCACAGAGTACTTCCACAATTAATAGTCTTGCTGGCATTTCCAGAAAGGTATAAACTACTGACATACATGGACTACCACATCACCGAGAGAAGCCCTACCAGTATCTTGACAACTTAAGATTACTTCCTACCACAGTGATAAAATCCCCGTGTACAGCTGTGCCCCATTAGTTCCCATCTATCAGTTCAAACCCTCCAAGCTCCTGCAGATGCTCTTCTGCTACAGTGGACCTGCACAAGGCCTAGAGGCTAATGTTCTCATCAATTAAACTGAATGTTTCCAGACAAGGCAGAAGTAGTTTCATTCTCCCTACCCTTTCTCCCACCATAGCTCTTTACTCAAAAAAAGGGACCTGCAATAGCAACACTATTAAATTTTGAGATTAACAGGAAGCTCTATTTCTATTCAAGGGTCAAACAACGTATCTAAACAGGCTTATATTATGGAAGCAGCATCGCTTTGGCAGCACAAAACTCTCCGAAGCAGATGAAGTTTATAGTCTGCTTCTGTAACCGAACTGTTCTCCTTTCAAGCTAAGGAGTATCCCTACGATTACGCTGCAGACTTCCTTCAAATAGGCATGCTTTAAAGCTATGCTTAAAGTCTCTTAGTGTACCTATGATCCAAGAGTTATTGCATTGATGTCCAAGTTTTAACATTAATAATGTAGCAGTGACAAGCATGAGAGGAGGGAAAACATTCCTATTGAAAACCATTGACTGAGTCCACATTTACAAGTGGCTTAACACAAAGCTATGCAAGCAAAGTAAGCACTTCTCAGTTGTCACTCCCAAATGCATTCTACAAAGATGAGATATTCAGATGAGGGCTATGCTTGGAAAGCTGGACATCATCTTATACTGGATTCTTCATGATATTCACAACAAATGCATACACTTTATTCATAAGAGGCTCTCTACCTTACCACTCCCTGGCAGCAACATTCAGCTCAGCTCTCTTCTATAAACGGAGCATCATTTGCTCTGTGTGTGCTTATCAACTATCCGTATAGGATAGCACAGGCCTGCATCTCCCGTTTGTACATTACACTGAACATGTTTATTTTTGAAGTACCTTATTGATGCACTTAAAAGTGGGTGATGTCAAGAACACCACAATCACTCTGGAGAAAGAGGTTACTAACATTCCTTGATGACAAGGCCTGGTGTGTATCTTCAAGGAAAACTATAATACCAGCGATTTACTTTCAGTACATAAACACTTTCTAAACACAGCACATTTACCAATTCTAGTGATAACCTCAGTGACTCAGCAGTCAGCATTATACTAACGCATTTCTTCACTGGACAGCGTAACAAGCAGAGATAACACACTTCTGATTATTAATATTAAAACCTAAAAAGCTTTTAAAAATCACTGGCTGGCTGGGAGCAGGGGAGGAGGAGGAAAGAGAGAGAGAGACCAACAAGTACGTGTTTGGGTCACGAGATTAAAAATCGGACAAGAGGTCAAATTCCACAATGGCTTACCTCTATTATAAAAGCGATATCAGCTCTGAGGAGTCATTGAATAAAAAAAAAGTGACAAAAGCAGTTTTGGTTGAAAAGACACGATTGTGGACAGGTGAAGTTTAAGGAAAAAAAAAACACAAAAAACCAACACAAAAATACAACACATCCTCCCCCACACACTAGTACTGTCTAAATTGGAGATCATCCATTTTATACTTCATAGCTATGAGACCCCTGTATTTCATGGAATCAGAAGCAACTAAAACACACCAACAGAAAACACAGCAAAGAACAGCAGAGAAGTGAGTTTAGACTCAGTCAACCTCTTTTATTCAAGGAAAGGCTACACAACTGTGCATGGACAGCCTACTAGGCCATAAGGCAAGAGATCTGAAATCACTGACTTTTAAAGAGGCCAAATAGAACATATAAAAAAATCCCACCACATGGCAAATTTAAGATGACTTGACAACAGTTAAATGACACAAAGCTTTAAGTTACTTATGCTACTCGGAGACAATGGCTTTAAAACAACCTTACACAAGACACATAGGTAGTAAAAGTTAAATATCGTGTACCTCCCTCAAAAGCACATGTTAATATCCAGTACCGGATGGGCTACATGAAATTTGTTTGTCATATGTGTAGACATTTTTTAAATTATTATTCTAAGAAACTAGCTTTTATCAGCTTTACAAGGAAAAAAGGCATTACAAAAACATTGTTTCAAGAAAGAAAGGTCAAGGAGAATACATCTCCATAGAATTAGTAAATGTTCGATACAGTTGAGAGACAAAACCAGACCACTCAGATCACTGCTGCAGTCAAGTATCTCACACACTCGCAAGCAAACTTCCAGCAAACAAAGTTAACAAGTATGGTGCTATGCACAGAGGCTCAGCCTTAAATCCTGTTTTTTGCTGCTTCTTTTTCCTGAAGTGTTACCAGTCCTTAGCTGACAATACACTGGCTGTCTGGGAGCTAGTAATTTTCAGAACTCTGCTGTTCATCCGTTCTTCCGAAACACATCCGATATACATTAAGCCGGAACACTGAAAACAAGCTGATCAGCTTTACACGCCACTATGAAATCACAATGACACTAGAAGAATAAAAGTGTGCACCCTTCTCACTCCAGTTTGTTTTCCAAGCATGACAGAGAGAAAAACAAACAATATCCTCCCAGCAGTAAGTAGCAAGAACACAAAGAAAATTTCCCTGTTATATATTTCTTTTTTGTTCCTCTCTATCAGCTTACAGAGACAAGAGCACCATTTTTCAAATACATCACTGGAAAACAGAATTGCTAATTCCTATTTGAGAAGGTTACTATATCAAATATTATTCCATCAAACTTGATTGCTGCTTGATCTTTCCCCTCTGCAGCCTCAGCTAAGCCCCTTTTCTCCATGTTTTTTACATCAAAAAATAAAATCCCCAAACAAGCTGTACACAAGACATCAGAAGTAAACCTCAGAGTGGGAGTTGCAGCAGCACAGTGAACAAGAGTCTCATTTCAAACTAATACGTTTTTATACCCTGTTTCCCCAGAGGCCCATGAATGGATTCCAAGTTAGTTTACACAAGGCTGCTTAACAACAACTACCAAGGAGAAAAATACCTACAAGCCAAGCTTTGAAAAAGCATTAATCCATTCTGGAGAGTGCAAGAACAGGTTAGCAGTGTGCCTTGAGTTGGGCAATACAGTACTCAGTGATGAATGCCTTCAGACAAGTTGTGGGACCAGCTTTCACACAGGCTCATAGAGCTACAAGTCGGCAAGAGTTTCCCCGTCACTAAAATTAGTATGTCACTTTGCCAATAGATTATATTCAAACATTATCACCAGCTACAAGGAAAAAGGTTAACTTTTGAAGTGCACACTCTTAAGGAAAAAAAGTTGGGACCCTGATGTGCTACAAGACCAGTAGTACTCATTTTTTGCCCTATAGTAACATGCAGGCATCTTTCTGTCAGCCAGGACCATCTGCCACCCAGAAGCCTTTCATATGCGGCACTCGACCAAGGATCTTATCAACTGCTTCAAAATTCTGTCAACACACATAATAGCCTTCTATAAAAAAGAAAAGCAGTAATATTTACTTATCTTTTCCCTGAACAGAGTCCCAGTATTTGTTATTTTAACAAGCTTCTGTCTGGGGTGCTGCTTAGCTTCTCTGCCCACTCTAGTGACCTACTCAGTCTCAGCTGCTCTATGAGTCTCTGAAAAAAAGTTATGTTCTTTAACTCCCCTATCTCCTAGATACTTTGAACTCACTAAACTGATTCCTTTATACAGTACTGATAAGGGTTGTCTTCACAGACCTGTAGTTAGCTTTCTATCTGCAAGGCTACAACACAGCAGCAGAAAGAAAATGCTTCCAGAGGAAGAACACTATGCCATCCGCAAACATTTCATTATCAAGTTCTTCTGAGTATCGCCTCTTTAGAGCTTTAGCATGGATGAAAGACATAGGCATATACAGCACCCAAGAATTAGTACAGCAAGAATCATCAAGGCATGACTAGAACTGCCGACGTTCTAGCAGAAGAAACAACCTGTCAAATGACTTTCCTGTCAGTAGCTTTGTTCTCTTACACACACACGCCTATTCACCGTTCCACAACACATTATATCCCAGGCTCTTCTGCGTAAGGGAAAAATACCAGTCTTTACCCGGCCACCTGTTTAAGTATAGAGAACCTTCCAATGAACTTGCTACTTTCAAACAAGATTCAAGCTGCACTAGGTATTTCTAGTACATTTTACTCATTTGGAGGAAAGGGGAAGAAACAAGGTCAAGTCAGACTCATACAGCCAATAAAGGTTTCCTTAATGCAGACACACCTCGAGTCTCTCAACACCAGACACCTCTTGCTGTGCCCAGTGCAATTATCAACTGCCTGGAAAATGCTCTCTCCTCCTTTCCCCAAGTTTACAAGTGAACAGTGTTCCAGTTGTTTGGGACATTGCCTAGAGGCCTTGACACACTGAGGTCTTGCCTTGATTTCCACTACTTTCAGCAAGAGCCACAAAACAGACAACAGAATTGCTCTTGTGCTCCAGTGATTGAAAGGAAGTAAAAAAAAAAAAAAAGAAGAAAAAACAGGGCTGTCACCTATTTCTAAGCACAAGGAGAAAAGAGCAGAGAAACACAGGCACTGGTTTCATGGACTTGAAGGGCTAAGGACTCTATGGTTCTAGGTCTAGTACAACAGCCAGCCAAGACACGATCCCCTCCCCAGACCTAACTCAAAAATCATAAAATGAACCCTCTTTCTTAGCTTCCCTGATTTTGACCCTCACCCCTTCCTCATCTCTGATTCCCCCAGCAAAGTTCCCAAGACCTTATAGAGGTTAATGTAGCTGACTGTATCACCAGGTAGCACAAAAGGATTGCTAAAGGACTCCAGGACTATTTCTAGACAGATTTGCTCCAGGTGCCCATATCAATAGTTCCCCCTTGACTGCAGAGTGTCATCACTGCTCCCCCCACCTCAATCCCCACAAGGAAACAGATAATAAAAAGTCTCATTACAGGCACCTTCATTCACAATCCAGTAAGGCAGTAGGTTTAAGTGGTATCAGCCATGCTCATACACGTCTCCTAGACCACAAGCCAGACACGTATTAAGGACAACTATTTGTATCCCAAAAAGCATGCATGCGTTCATTCACAAGAACACACAGACACATATCTAACCCTCAGACACTCCATTACGTTTCCAAGAAATATGGAACAGTACACTAAACTTCTAGAGATTAATATTTGCTAGTTGAACTGCGTGCGCATTTTTTATTTACAGTAGGTCAGTTATACATACAAGAGATAGCGTGCTACACCATGGTAAAGGTAACTAAGTTCAAGGACTATGACCTACAGCATTTGACCTTTAAGCTTGTCATTTTTACAGAAACTTTATTTGTTATGACAAATTCTACTGAGCTAAGTATACAACTCATTTAAACCAAGAAATGAAGAAACAGTTTCTGTATCCCTTATCTCATCAGCTAAGGTTTTCATCAGCTTGTAAACAACTCCCCTTTTGAAAAAAACCAACAAACAAACAAATTAGAAAGAATGACAACACTCACAAACAAAGGAAGGAGATCAAAGCGACAGTCTACAAACGAAGCCAGCTTACAACTGCTATTTGTTCTAAAGTCACGCAATACAGGCTCTTAATTTACTGTTAAATATAACCTTTAATGGTGAAAGTGAAACTTCAGAGTCAAGATATTCATCAGCACACTTTATCTAGCACTGGTTAATGAAGAAGCAAACTTTAAAAAATAAAGCTGATTTCTTTAAAGAATACCCTTCCTACCAGTTTCATACGGCTTCAGTGCATGCAGCTCAAATACTAAATTTTAAACTCACCCAGAAAATCTAGCAAAGATAATAGCATGCAAAGAACCTTAAGTTAAACATCTACAACTATACAAAAATACCTTAGAACACAAAAAAACTGGAATCAAACTGCTTTGGAATGCAGGTTCTGATATCTGCTAGAAACAGTACACGGGAAGTCCTGCTTTGAAACAATACTTACTAACCTTGTGCCAAAGTCACTGCAGAAAACGTTTCAAGTCGCACTAGCTCCGACACAAACGCCTCAAACACTCAACGTAAAGCACTCATGTTATCTTTGTTTTTCCCCTCACGTATTTTAGTTATCCGGCAAAAAGCATCTGTGCTCATCTCTACCTTCTCCGCTTGACACTGACAGATTCATCCCAATGTCAAGAAGGGAAAGAAAAAAAAAAACATCAAAAAATCCAACCACCAAAACCCAACCCGTCACGCACACCACATACCGCGGAACCGATTTCGGGAAGGCAGCTGCTCCGAGACCTCGCCCCGCAGGGCCGGGAGAGCCGCCCCGGGGTGCAGTTGC
>NW_009614793.1:0-5570 GCF_000690535.1 Cariama cristata
TTTGTTCGGGAGAGAGGGGGATTTCGTTGGTTAATTTTGTTTTTTGAGAATAAAAGGTTATAGAAGAAAGCTGATTTGCTTTGTTTTGCTTTAAATTCCATGTAATTTCCCTGTAATACAGGAAACTGGGCTAAAAGAGGGCAGCCTTTATGAGAAGTAATTCCATTCTATACATTCTTAAAGACTATACCAGCGTTTTTAGAAAACTAAAAACTTTTTAGAAAAATCTTGTTCACGTTATTCATTTACAAGGACATTTACCATACTGAAAGATTTAACTGCCAAGAATGTGTCACCTACAGTGTGATGTAAAAGAAAATACTGATTTTAAATGTAAACACACAGTACTGTGGTGGCATTAACAAGTTACACGTTTCACTCCTTTTTGTTCCTGTAGCACTGACAAGTGTAGAGAATGCTGTTTAACCCACACATAAGTTGATGTAACCTTCCTTTACTGAGGAACCAGCACTACTAAGACTCTCTGAGGTGTTATAATAAGATATTCACTGGACTAATGTGAATGTATTGTTGAACTGAATTTCCTGAGCCTATTATGCATCACTAATTTTCTCCAAGTCAATTGAAACCAAACTCCTGGTCATAAAGAGCTTTAACCTTCTGTCCTGAGAATTTACTTTTGATAGGTTTGCTGTAAAGATATATTTTCTGGTTCAAATCTCCCAGCCTACTTATCATTTCTTCCCCCTCTCACTGGTGGGTAACTGCACTAGAACTATGTTTTTCAGTCATTTCTCAATTAATTTGAATGATATCACAGGGATTTCTGAACTTTTAATTTAATATCTGACCTTATCAGTAATATTACCACTAATTTTTGCAGATTCTTTTCTCTCTTATGATCTCTCACCAACAGTATTTCAACATAATGAAAAAGTATAAAACTAGAAATCGTCATCTCAGATCGCAGTTGATACCTGCAGGAAGCCTGTACTGAAAAACTGAAAAGGATCCTTAGCATAAGGTGAAACATTAAAACTTAATTATAGCCTAAGACGTTCACACTTTAAAACATGATATATTGATTTAACTCCTCCCCTCTTTTTATTATTTCCTTTATTCATTCCTTGTATTTCTTTCATTTGGATCATAGAATCATATCATAGAATGGAAGGGACCTTGAAGACCATCTAGTTCCAACCCCCGTGCCATGGGCAGGGACACCTTCCACCAGACCAGGTTGCTCAAAGCCCCATCCAACCTGGCCTTGAACACTTCCAGGGATGGGGTATCCACAGCTTCTCTGGGCAATCTCTTCCAGTGCCTCACCACCCTCACAGGGAAGGATTTCTTCTCAGTGGCTCATCTAAATCTACATTCTTCCAGTTTAAAGCTCTTGCCCCTTGCCCTCTTAAAAGGTCCTTTCCCAGCTTTCTTTTAGGCCTACTTTAGATAGTAGAAAGCTGCTATAAGGTGTCCCTAGAGCCTTCTCTTCTCCAGGCTGAACAACCCCAACTCTCTCAGCCTGTCCTCGTGTGAGACCATCTTCGTGGCCTCCTCTGGCCTCGCACCAACAGGTCTATATCCTTCTTGTGTTGGGCGCCCCAGAGCTGAAGGCAGTACTGCAGGGGGGGTCTCACCAGAGCAGAGTACAGGGGCAGAATCCCTTCCCGCGACCTGCTGGTCACACTTCTTTTGATGCAGCCTGAAATACAGTTGACTTTCTGGGCTGCCAGCACATATTACTGGGTCATGTTGAGCTTCTCGTCAATCAGCACCCCCAAGTCCTTCTCCTCAGGGCTGCTCTCGATACATTCTCTGCCCAGCCTGTATTTGTGCTTGCGGTTACCTTGACCCATATGCAGGACCTTGCACTTGACCTTGTTGAACGTCACAAAGTTCGCACGTGCACACCTCTCAAGCCTGTCAGGGTCTCTCTGGATGACATCCCTTCCCTCCAGCGTGTTGACTGCACCACGCAGCTTGGTGTCATAGGCAAGCCTACTGAGCCATGCACTCAGTCCCACTGTCCATGTCACTGAGAAAGATGTTAAACAGCGCCCGTCCCAATACCAACCCCTGAGGAACACCACTTGTCATGGGTCTCCACTTGGACATCGAGCCTTTGACCACAGGTCTTTGAGTGCCACCATCCAGACAATTCCTTATGCACCAAGTGATCCATCTATCAAATCCATATCTCTCCACTTTAGAACAATATCATCCATTCACCACCTCTACTCACTTTTAGACTCTACCAAAATCTGCTAAACCACAAACTAACTTTTTTCCATCCATAATTTCCTCTTCTTTCCATGAATCTTTATTTGGCCCCCAACCTGTCCTAGAGTTCTTAGTGTGATACTCTGATGCTACGAAGGGTAGATATAGCATGACCTTGGTACTACATCATAAATTATAAGTTAATATAGTGTTTTCTGTGTATCTTCTTTTATTGTGAAACTTAGGCATTTTTAAATCACATTTTGGGAAAAAAAACAAACAAACAAACAAACATGAAAAGCATTTACATAGATAATCTCCATCTGGGAAATTTTGCACAGTTCTCATGTAATCTTTTGTACTTCATTTAGAACTATATTTTAACAATAATTAGTTTCTAAAATACAAACAGCATGTCACTGACCTCTTTAGGTGTACCTAAATATTTTATCCCTGGTACATAGATGGCGAGGTATGCAGTGATGGTAAGGGTAAGTCCTATGGCTAAGCGCTAGATAGAGCTGGACGGGGGCGTTCCTGAGTCCAAGGAAACCCACAGAAGAGCAGAGAGATCCATCAGGAGGTAAGGCAGTCGCAACTAGGGTGTTGACAGGGGCAACTGTGGGAGATTTAAACGGCCCCAGGGAGCACTAGTGACCAGGGGCACTGGGAATAGGGCAGGCAAACAGGACGTGCCATGTCAGCCAGTGTATGGTACGGCAGTTCGCACAGCGGTTTACGTGGGAGGGTGCACAGGGAGGGCTCTGCAAACTTCTTGTAGGTCCACAGCCCAGGGAAGTGCTCAAGGTCTCTGCCAAAATGGTTGGCACTCTCCTCAGAACTAAAACCAGTGTGCCTACAAAGGAAGTCCCCAAGATGTCTGATGCTTTCACCCAGATGGGACTGGTAAGGAAGGAGACCTCAGTACAGGCAGTAGGTTGCAATGAGTGCCCAGACCCTTCTCCTGCAGAAAAGGTGAGTGCCTGCACAAGGTGTGCACTGGTTGATAATTTGTTGCATTGGGTGGCTGAGTTGCAGGCAACAGTTAAAAGACTGTGCAGTATTAGAAGAGTTGAGAAGGAGATATATCGGTGATTTCAGATCCATGCTCCTGAAGTAGACACTACTGAGAATGGGGCACCTCGGACCCTGGTGACCCACAAAAGCAGGACTCCAGTCTCCACTCTCTAGCATCACAACTAAAAAGAAATATGAAGCTTTAACAGCTATAGGCACCCACGAGGAAGGCCTACAAGGAGAAACTCTACCTGCTCTTAGCAGGTGACTCCTTGTTAAGAGGCACTCAGGCACCCATCTGCCAACCTGACAGGGAGTCAGGTGAGATGTGCTGCTTTCCAGGAGCTAGAGTCCAAGACATTGCCAAGAAGGTGCCACAACTTGTCAAGAGCAGAGACTATTATCCATTGCTACTCTTTCACAAGGGCATGAATGATACTGCAAGCCAGAACCTGGGCAGAATCAAGGAAGACTATAAAGCACTGAGAGTACAAGTGAAAAATATTGGTCCCCAGGTTACCTTTTCCTCCATTTTGCCAGTCAGAGGGAAGGTGGCAGCCATAAATAGATGTATAATGCAAATCAACTTCTGGCTTTGTGACTGGTGCTGTCGTCAGGACTTTGGCTTTTATGACAACAGGACATTCTTTGATGACTATAATCTATTAGAGAGGGATGGAATCCTCCTGTCGAGAAGAGGCAAGGGAATCTTTGGCAGCAGACTGACCAGCTTGGTGAGGCAGGCTTTAAACTGAAGAACTCGGGGGGGTGGGGTCCAATGTGGCAATGCTCACGCCATCACATCCAACTAGGAAATAAGCTAGACCAACCAGAACAGCACCAAATGTTCCTTAGTCACCTCTCAATGTGAGAACCACAAGGCCAACCACCTCAAGAGTGTGTATGACTATGATGGATCCTCTTCCACCCCCATGGGAAACCTCCATGCTCTATTACCTCTCTGAAATGCCTGTTCACCAACTCACACAGCATGGGGAATAAACAGGAAGAATTAGAGATCTGTGTGAGGTTGCAGGGCCATGGTCTCATTGTAATTACAGAGACATGGAAAGGATGGCTCATATGACTGGAATGCTGTCATGGACGGCTATGTACTTTTTAGGAAGTACAGGCCAGGAAGGTGAGGTGGTGGAGTTGCTCTCTATGTAAGGGAGCGGCTGGGGAGGGTCAAGCTCTGCCCAGGGGCAGATGAAAAACAAGTTGAGATCTTATGTATAAGAATCAAGGGGCAGGCTAATATGGGTGACACTGTGGTAGGTATTTGCTACAGGTCACCTGATCAGGATGGGGGAGTCAATGAGGCCGTCTACAGACAGCTGAAAGCAGCCTCATGATCACAGGCCCTGGTTCTCATGGGAGACGGCTGGAATGTGTCAAGCTCTGCCCAGGGGCAGATGAAAAACAAGTTGAGATCTTATGTATAAGAATCAAGGGGCAGGCTAATATGGGTGACACTGTGGTAGGTATTTGCTACAGGTCACCTGATCAGGATGGGGGAGTCAATGAGGCCGTCTACAGACAGCTGAAAGCAGCCTCATGATCACAGGCCCTGGTTCTCATGGGAGACTTCAACCACCCTGATACCTGCTGAAAGACAACGCAGCCAGGCACACATGGTCCAGGAGGTTCCTGCAGAGTATTGATGATAACTTTTTGAGACAGATGGTGGAGGAGCCAATGAGAAGAGGTGTTCTGGTGGAACTTGTACTGACAAAGAGGGATTGGTTGGGGATGTGAAGTTTGGGAGCAGCCTCAGCTACAGTGACCATGAGATGGTGGAGTTCAGGATCCTGCATGGAGGAAGCAGGGCAATAAGTAGTATTACTACCCTGGACTTCAGGAGAGCTAACTTTGGCCTCTTCAGGGACCTACTTGGAGGCATCCCAGGGGTTAGGGCTCTGGAAGGCAGGGGGGCTCAAGAGAGCTGGTTAGTATTCAAGCACTTCCTCCAAGCTCAAGATTGGTACCTCCCTATGAGCATGAAATCAGGAGACCTGCACGGATAAGCAAGAAGCTTCTGGCAAAACTCAAATGGAAGAAGGAAGTTTATGGAATGTGGAAAAAGGGACAGACCACTTGGGAAGAATATAGGAATGCTGTCAGAGTATGCAGGGATGCAACGAGGAAGGCTAAGGTCCACTTGTAATTGAGTCTGGCAAGGGATATCAAAGACAACAAAAAGGGCTTCTACAAATAAATCAGGAGCAACAGGAAGGCTGGTGAAAATGTGGGTCCGCTGTTGAATGAGACAGGTAGCCTGGTGACAGAGGGTACAGAGAAGGTAGAGTTACTGAATACCTTCTTTGCTTCAATCTTACAGCTAAGGCAGGCCGTCAGGAATCCCAGAC
>NW_009614794.1:0-23536 GCF_000690535.1 Cariama cristata
CCCAGCCCCCGCCCCTCGGCCGCCGCGGGAGAGAGGAGCGGTTCCATCCTTCCCTCCCGCCATTCCAGCAGAAAGCACAACTTCACCCTAAGGAAAGGTAATTTGACTCGTTTTGGGTTTTTCTGGGAAGGTAAATGGAAGATGTAACTGGCCACAAATTACACCGGTGAGGAAAACGCTCCAACAACAGCACTTGGTTCAGTGGTTTATTTTCTGTAGCACACAGCAATACAATAATAGCTCTAGCGATCGCAGATGCACCAAAAAGGTATTTTAAATTAAACCACATTTCACCGAAACATCTTTTTTGTTTCTTGCTTGTGGCAAACAGCACGACCCACTTTTTCCACAGAAACGTTACTTGCGCTGGTCTCCCACTTCAGGCAGCAGGACGGCCACTGAAGGCCATTTTAGCCCCAACTGTATTTTATATAAACGTAACGGAGCTGCGTTCCCGCAAGACGTTTGGCATCACTCCGGGAGCAGAGAAACCGTACCAGCGCCTGAAACCCACAGGCCGGGCAGGTGAGAACTTCCACACCTTTGTTTTGACTCTCACTGCACACAGTAACTACACAGGACATCTTTTCTGTACAAATACAGGCCAAAACCATTAGAAGAACATGGTACAAGAAAACCCAACCTTTGATTCTTATTCTGTCTACCAGCATCTAGCACAGGCGCTAAATAAGGCAGCTGTAGCAGCATATAAAATTAAGGCCTGTACCATACTTACGGCACAGACGGATGCACAAACCAGAGACACTTCCATTTATCAGCCAGAGTAGCCAGGCACGTTACAAACTGCTGCAGAAAAATATAGGCATAAAAATAAAGGGCTGCTTAGAGGCTCTGCCCCATCAGTTTGCCAAACTGTGAGTATTTTCAATGCGAGTATGCTGCAATAGATGCAGATTCTACTTCATAAGGCTGACAAAGAAAAAAAAAACCAACACATTTTGTCATCTTGCTGGTACAAACCTACAGTAGGTTTCAGTCTATAGTCTTCTCAACTACTAGTTTGGACAGCTGTCCGTCACGGACATCTCTCCATCGAAGAATAAAGAGCACTGAATGGGTGTGATATGCTTCTGTCTAGCTTACTGAGCCATTTCTGCCCACATGCTCTAAAGGCAATTTTTATTTTTCATTATGTTACATTAGCAATGTGGCTTGATATGCAGATATTTTAATGTCAGTCGATTACATCGACAGCCAGCCAATAACCCACTGGAAGCACTGGCTGAAATTTGTAGATTTATCTCCATCATTTTGTCACTGATCTTAAAATCTCTTGGGTAACACCAGGCTACATACCTGCTTCCTCTGTCACATCCAGCACACAGAGGAGACTAAATATAAGAAAAATTTTTCACAATGAGGGTGGTGAAACACTGGCACAGGTTACCCAGAGAGGTGGTAGATGCCCCATCCCTGGAAACATTCAAGGCCAATTTGGACGGGGCTCTGAGGAAGCCTGGTTGAAGATGTCGCTGCTCACGGCCAGGGGGTTGGCCTGGATGATCTTTAAAGGTCCCTTCCAACCCAAACCGTTCTATGATTCTATGAAGTCCAGCTGACCTGGCAGCTATTAAGGTTGCAGGCTACCAGAAACCACTAGTAAAAAATACAAAGTGAACCGAGCTCATCCAAGTCTGAAATCCCTCATGACCAGAAAGATGGAGCATGCCCCATTTCTGTAACAGCTGAGCGTGCAGGACAGAAGGCGAAAGACCCAGGGGCTAAAGCACACTGAATTTAGGGTGGTTTACCAGACAATCGGTAAACACAGTGCCCAAGCCCTACGAAACCCACTAGGATGCGGTGAGGTTGCATCTCAGAGACAGCATTTCAGGGAGACAGAACTGCAAGGAGAGGTTTGGAGGGAAGGAGGGGAGAAGTCTTACTGATTTATTTTTTTTTCCCCAGGAACACATCTTGCTTGTGAGGAGCAGCACAGGAGCCCGAACTGAGGCACATTGGCTCTGATGGCGACCAGCACCATTACCCTAGCAAAAGCAAGATTCATTTAGAGAGGTCAGGGTCAAATCAGACCACCCCAGAGGATGACACATTCAACTGCAATAAAGAGACATCAGGAAGAGACGTCCAAAGGAAAAGCAGACACATTTTGAGAGACCTGGAATGAGTTGGGACTGCCAAGACGGGAGGTCAGTATAGGAAAATGTAGTAGTCAAGGCATGAAAAATCCCATTTTGACAGGTTTAGTGTGTGTATGTGCATCAGCATGGGTGTCTGAGTGGTTGTTTTGAATTTATTTGTTTTTCTAAAGAAGAAAGCAGAAACATGCACATGTCAGAAACAAAACAGCTTTCGATGAACCAAAGATTACGGTATTCAAGCACTAGAGGTGGCAAAGGAAAGGTGAAGATGAGCAGCTACAACAAAGTCAAGAAATGAACACAGCACAGATAAGGGCAGGAATATCGTAAGAGTTTAGACTGAAAAAACAGAAGTTACTTTCTCTCTTGAGTTCAAATAAGCTAACAGTTTAAGAGCATGGAAGATACAGAAGCAAAAACTTCTGTATGTGTATCCATTTTTCATCATACTCACAGATACTACTAATGCAAGCTTGGGAACACTAGAATATGACTGGTATAAGAATAAAAAGAGCACAGGATGGGTGATCAAAATGCTATAAAAATGTAGCAGAGGGCTATTGTACCGTGGCACAACTCCTCTGTTCAGAGGTGTGCTTCTAACAAAAGTCCAGAGGCTTAATAAAAATGCAATAGCATAGAATAGAAGAGACACAAAATGTGAAGTGTTTGATGAAGGGAGGGAATGCACCTGTATTTTGTCAGTGTTCTTGTTAGATATGAAAGCCCAGCACAAGCAGCTTCTCGTGATGGAAAATTAAGGTGGGGTGGAGAAAAATGAGTGCTTCCAAAAGAGAAGTCTGTTCTCTCCAAACAAATGCTCACCAAGCAAGGGGATACACAGGTTTATACATGTGCAGGTGTGGGGGAGCTGGTAAGGCCCCACCACAGCTCAGTGCTCCCCTCGGGATGCGTCAGCAGAGCTGAAGGAAGCACGCCTTTCTCTAACCCCTGACTTCAAAGGAGGCTGGGAACAGGATTTCATCACTGTGGACAGAAGTTTAAATCTCAATCTTGTTAACCTGAAGAAAGACTGAAGGAGGAAGAAAAGCCAATATTCCACCGGCTGCAGAAACTCCTGTGATCTCCATTTCTTAACTAGTCAAAAAAACCCAACCAAACAAACCCAAATCTCTCAATTCAGTCCAAACATCTGTTTCTGAGCTGATAGTTTTGGCTTTCATGTATGACAGACCAACATACGCCAGACTGTCTTGACCTGTCAGACACTGTATTATCAAACACTTTCTCTTTGTTCAAGCTTTTTATTCAGCTGATCATTTGAAGCAGTGGTAAAGGTGAATCAGAAGTAAGTTCTAATTGTTGTATTACTGGGATTTTTAAAGCTAGCTAGTTAAGATAGCATAATTCTGTTACTTATTCACTATATAAAAGTTGTCAATGTTCATTTTCCCTGCAAATGCAGAATCTATTTATTTTGCTGTTTTCTTTTTCATCCTTCTCCTTCCTTCAGTTACTTTCAGGGTGGCTAAGACTATAAGCTCAAACAACATACTTACGTATACACTTATAATTATACTTAACACGCTGCTTCCCTGTATATGCTGTCAAAGCATATTTTGCTATTTTGGATTTCTCACCTTTAGTTGTTGCAAAGAATATAATTGTGTTGCAAGCACAGGTTTGTGTGCAATCACACTGAACTAGAAGTAGTCAGCTCTCCCACTCAGCTTGTTTCCCAAAGTAAATCCACACTTTACTTAAGCAAGCTGTTGTAATAAACAACTGTTTGTCTCAGCCTGTAGCACTCCTCCCCTTGATACCAAATAGGCTTTAATACACCTTTGCGATTTCAGGCAGCATAAATGGGATATAGCACTACTTTAAAAGTCTTTTTGATGGAATTCACGTATGTTAGGGCTAGAGCTATGCTTTTACAGTCTGACGGCTGTACTTTTGTGGCCGATTTGAGAAACTGGTAGAGAGCAACTTCCATCAGAAGGGATGAAACAAGTGAAAACACTTGGTGCAAATGCTTAAAACAGGATTTCACAATAATTTGTTTGGAGTAGAAACCAACTGGAATAAGACACAAAGAATCCACAAGCTATTGAGAGAAGAACCACCACGAAAAAGATGGAGTGGACTTATCTGCCACTCCGTGTAAACTAGGTGTTTAAACTAGGCAGAAACAATGAGTTTCTACCAATATAAACACATGCTACCTATTACCTGTCGTCTTCTTGTTTTACACTGCTCACTGTGCTTTGTATCCACTGATTTTGATTGTGCTAAAATAAAAACCACTGTCATTCTATTTCTTTAAACCAGCAAAGCTGTTGACGTAAAAAAAAGTTACATATCATTACATACAGTAAATAGATTTACTAAAAAAAAACCCCCCTAACCCCCCAGACAATACTCCTTTAATAGATTTGGCACTTTCACCATGTTTTTCCAAGTACAACTTTCCACAGTACCATATGCAATACTAAATCCTAAGTGAAAAAAAACAAAACAACAACATACAGTGTTCATTTCTATCAGGGGGAGAAGGGAGGGAGGGACACAACAACAAAGCACACCAATAAAAATATCTACTCTATACCAAACGTACCTCTCCACTAGGGAATTTAATAGAAAAAACCTACCACTTATAATTTAACACCAAGCTCTCTTCCTGGCAACCAGGATTACAGGTTTATGCTGAATACAATCTTATGTTCAAATACGGAGATAAGCAGCATTATCCCAAAACCCAACAGAATCCCAGCGTTCTGTAACAGGAAGTATCCCCAGCGGCTACATCCATGATCACTGGCATCATTGTGGAGCATTTCAGGCACCTAAACAAAGAAGAAAGCCTTCAAAATAAACAGCTACTTCAAACCCAGTTCTTCACTACCTCATGCCTCATGGCTACAGTCTTACTCTTCTTAGTCTTTCCTGTTGACTGCATCAATACTACTCCTTGAATTAGGTGTCGCTCAACATGAACAACATTATCAGAGTCTACTTTCATATTTAGAGACAGAGACAATCTGTAAAGTTCTAATTACTGTTATAATTATGCTGATTGTCTTAAGCCAGCCATCTATTCAGGATATCATTATTTACCAACTGATTTAATAGAGCCACACCAAGAATTTTATCCTTAAGAAGAGAATTAAATACAAACATACTTCTGAGGTACAGTATAGGTTTTAATATAATGCCATCTTCATCCCAAGATGCAGTAATGATTTAATGCAAAAGCTGAAGCACATTTGTTGTTGCAGATAGCCAGTAAGACTGCAAGTTGCACACTATCTGCTACACTAGCCACTGTCAGAAGCAAATTTGTTCCTCTACTTCTACCATTAACTGCCTCTGTTTAACAACCAAGGGAGAAACAATCTCTGTTCCTACAGCAGTCTAAATAAATGTTCAGGTGGAAGACTGCTTTTAACTGAGCACTTGCACTGTGTACTCATCAGCACCTTCAAGCACAGAAAAAGTTAACCGAGAGACAAAAGATGGAAGAATTTATTCCGAGATCAAACTATAATTAGCATTAATTCTTAAACTAAGTTATATAAAATTCAAGTAGGTCTAGCCACTTACCATATCCACAAGGGCCACATACATGAACAAGCCAGCAGTAAGTGCAAATATCCACATTGAAACATTGTCTGCGTAATGACCGATAAGAATCCCAGTCGCCATTCCAAGATAGGCCAGCATAGCTGACAGAGCATTATAAAGCACAGCTTGCTTGACAGTCATACCGGCTTTTAGAAGTACAGCGAAATCTCCTACAACAGGCAAAAAACAAACCGAAGTTTTAATCCTCAGGTAACTATTGCAGTACTCATGAGTTCTCCTCTTACTTACAAGATTATGAAGGTATTTTTATGCTGTAGTCTGCCTTATTTTTTTCCTTCATAAAATCAGAAATCACTTGGGGACAGAAAATTAAAAAGCGCACACGAAGAACAACACAGCAGCGAACATGCTAAGTTTATAACCTTAAAGTCTTAGGATTTTTGGAAGAAGCAGTTTTTAGCGTAGTTTGCATTTAAACCAACACTGTAAAATCCCACCTGATACGCATGAGTGTTCTAAAGAAGTTTCTAAAATAAAATATTCCCACTTAATTGCATAAAGCAATGGCAATGATTCCATTTATTATCCTGTAACTGCTCTTTGTACTTTAAGTCTAGCCATTTCATAAATTTAGAAATAATTTATTAATTTCCGTAAATGATCCTAAAGGTCTTTTTTTTACTTGAAGGAATGATAAGACTACCAGCCAAAAACAGGTTTTCCACTCAGAACAGCAATTTTTTTTGTGTTTAGATACATTAGATCTCAAAGAGTAAAATAATATAAGCTTATTATTTGAAAATAAAATGGATTCTATACAAAAACGTAAGTTATCTCCAGTTAAAACAAACAAAAGCAATCTTCAAAGCTGAGTTGAGTAGTTTGTTACAACAGCTTTTCCTACAAGATGCTGCAATTAAGATGAACTGGTATATTATAAACACTGTGAGCATTAACAACAGAATGATGCAATTTTATCCCCAGTGAACTTCAGCTAGTCCCATTTGTTTGGTCTTCCTATGCCACTTCATGTTCTCTGTTAAAGAAGGTATTTCTATCAAGTTTCCTGTGCTGATTAAAGAAGCGTGATTTAAATTTTAAAAGATTTTTCTTGCTTCCAAAACCAACAGAACATTTTAATCTAAAATTATCAGATTCATAACACGAATTTATTTTGTATATTTGTACTAACAACATTTCATAAATGTAATTAATGCAAGTTCCACAATTCCCATAGGAATTTATATTAAGATGAACAAGACTCAATTCCTCCCATATCATAAAACCAGGTACGTTTTCTCCAGAGTAATGTATTTCTGTACATTATTGTACCGACAGACAAATCTATCAAACTGTTTAATAAACAGTTTGATGTATACACATACTGTTTTACAAGTTCCAGTAAATGAAATTGAACGTTCTACTTTCTAGGGAATTAAACCTTAAAAAAGTGCAAGCAAAGTGTTCTTTCCTCATTTTATACACCAGGTATGACTGGGGCCATGACAGCTAAGAAAGAAATACCAGTTGCACATTCAAAATGACTTGACAATTGGAAAGATCAGCTTTGTTCCAAGTTAAACTAAGCAGCTACGTCCTGTTCTCATGAGCTGCTCCGCAAAAGGGCCAAAGACTAAACTTACAGCGTATGACACATGCGTTCCCATGAGAAATTATGGTCATGAATTTAAATCACTTGAGCTAGAAAGACAAACTATTTCTAGGAAAGCTTTCTAAATAGCTCCAAGTTTAATTTAGAGCTGCAGCAGTTTTTTGCAAGACTTAATGAAAAAGCAGCAAATGTTATGCAGAAAGGAGTTTGACTAATTGTGACTTTTCTTTTAACAGCACAAACACAAGAATATCCTGCAGTTCATAATTTATGTTGCAAAGGAGAATAAAAACTACAACTAAACTAACTGTGCAGAACAAGTTGTAAGCAACTGCAAGAGACACTGAGTTTTAAACAAAGTAGCTGAAATACTTAGATTTTTAAAAGGAAGGTTAATTCAATTAAGAAATAAAACAGTCTTTAAATAAGTTAAAAGTATTACCGAGTAGACAATCTGACACAGATGAAGCTTTCTGATCAAATTTTACTGTGCCACAGAATAAAACCACTTACAGTTCTCCAAAGTGCACCTGTAAGTACCTATACCTGCAGCCTATGGAAATATTGGGGCCTTACCTAGCTCATGAGGTAATTCATGGCAGAATACAGCCACAGAAGTGCTTAAACCACTGGATAACCCTTCAGTAAAGGCTGCTCCTACGAAGAGATAGGAAAAAAAAACCCAAACATTATTGCATATTCAGACATCAAGTGCAGAAGCATTGTTGCATATGCTTCTATCAGATTAGGACATATTAGTTTCACTCAAATTTTTCTTATGCTTGTGGAAGCATTTAAATGTCAACTGAACAGTTGGTTATGATTCCTAAGTTTCAAGATCAGAAGCAACATAGAATCCTCCAATTAGTTAAAGCAAACCAGATTTCACTATCTTATTTTTGAACTAAGCCCAATACCTTTCAACAACACAACCCTCCCCCAAAAAATGCAATACATTGGAATACTGTCAGAAAGGACACTTTATTTTTTAAAGATACAAAGAGAAGGCAGCCACTCAATTGCCTCTGAGAGCCAGGCACTGGAAAAAGGGAAGCCAATTCAACAGTAAGAGAGGCTGTATAGTCACATGAAATCAGCAGTGAATGCTTGTGAATTCTATGCAGTTTCCACATAATTGAACTATCATACTTTAAGTGGAGGAAAAAAAAAACAACACAAAAACTCCTTAAACTAGTCCAACAGTCCTCATCTTTCTTTTCTCCACTCCTGTTGCTATTTTTCTTATTTGACAGCAGCTCAGGAGGAATCAGCATGCAGCACGGTTGAAGAGCTGAACCACAGCTCACACATGGCATGGGAAGTCCCTGGCTGCTTGGGGAGTCTCGCCAAGGGGTGCAGCAGAACCACATCCAGCTTCCTCTTCAGCTGCCACCAGGAGCGTGCCAGCAAACAAGGTGCTGCCAAATAAGCAGTCAAAGAGGCATGAGGCCGTGTCGCAGTAGCTGGCACGCAAATGACCCAGGAGTACTGCTCACACAGGAAGAGCTACAATGGCGATGAGACCACAGGAGACAATCCCCTCTCTCTGCTGGGGTTGCCACCTCCTGTACTCCAGGAGCCTCTACCCAGATGTAACTCCTGAGGGTGGCCACTGCAATCCAGGTCTTCATCTGCAAGAAATGACCGATGCTCCTCCCCGCAGTGACAACACTAGCTGCTTTACCTGTGGGATGTATGCTGTGGCTCCCAGTGAAGGAGATGCAAGAAGTAGCAAGCAGGCATCTTTGGATAAGGGGTAACGAGACAGCCTTCAGAAGAGGTTCTACAGAGGCAAGAGCCCGAATCCCTCAGATTAAAGAGGAAGACGGGACCAAAGCAGCACTGGAACTGGAAACATGAACTCCCAGATAAATTTGAAAATAGTGAAGCCTTGCAAAAGGAAGAATGCTCCGTCCGCATTTGCAACTGCTAATCTAAGGAACATGGTCGTGACCCTGGCAGCAGTGAGAGGATAAATGAGTTCTGCCTAGCTAACAATATTCGTTCAGCACATCAGATTACGGCCAGCAATACAAACAGAAAGGGAAGATTTTTAGTGATAGGAGATTCCCTCCCATGCAGGAGAGAGGGCAGAGGCAGACCTGCTAACCAGAGATACTGCCCAGAGAAGTCCACTGCTTGCCTGGAGCCTGCCCTGATGCTGTGGAGATCACCAGAGCTCATTTGGCCTGTCACAGATAGATACAGATGGCCTAGAAAAGACAGAATACAAGTCATCTTTTTTTTTTTTTTTTTTGCCTATCTACATAAAGGAGTTCCTTGACTGCACAGAGCTCCAGTATAAAACTACGTATGAACGCAGTTCCTTGTGCCTATTGAGCTCTTGGTCAAGATCAGAGTAATACTAGGAATATGGTTACAAACCACCTAACCAAGAAAAGGTGGTGGATGAGGCTACCTATGAACAACCACACAAGACGTCACCATTCACATCAGAGTTTCCAGCTGTGAAGGTCACAGCACTGGGCACACAATCCAGGATGTTCCTTAATTGTGTTGGTGATGGTTTCCTGATACAAATGATAGAAGAGCCAGCCAGGATTAGAGTTCTACTTGACCCGCTGCTCACAAACGAGGAAGAACTGATGGCAAATACAGCAAAAAAGCCATCTTGAGCTCCAGTGAGCATGAGGTAACTGAGTTCAGGATACAGAAGGAGGCTGGGAAAGGAAGAAGCAAAATTAGGACTCTAGATTTTAATGAAGCAGGCTTTGACTTATTTAAGGAATTGCACGGTGGAATACCCTGGGAATCAAAGGGGAAAAAGTGCCCAGAAGAGGTGGCTGATTTGTAAAGCACACTTAACAGAGTGGAAAAATAAACTACACTGTTTGTGCAGGAACACTAGGACCTCCAACAGAAGACATGCCCAGCTAAGCAGAGTGTGTCTTAATGAATTAAGACTTAAAGAGGAAGCACGCAAGAAATAGAAACAGATTGGCAACAAGGAAGATAAAAGCAGTGGAACAAAAAGGAGGAAGACCAAAGCCCAGCTGGAGCTAAGACTAACAAGACACCAAGGATAACAAGAAACAGTTCTACAGGAAAGTTAGCTGAGAAACTAAGTTCAGGAAAAATTTGGGTCTGTTGATGTGTGGGGAAGCGATATAGTAGATATAAAAAGAGGCTGAAGCACCAGCACCACCTTCATCTCAGTCTTCAAAGACAAAGTCAGATCCCAGCACCATTCCAGAAAGAAAGCGACAATGAACAGCAGAGAAGCAACAGTTCAGACATACTTTAAAAAATAAAAAAAAGAAAAAGTTCAGATGCATCCCAGGATGGGACTCACCCAAGGATGCTGACAGAGTCAACTGACGTGACTGCAAGGCTGCAATCTATCACCTATGGAAAACCAGGGCTACAGAAGGCCCCACTGGAACCCTGGGAAAAGAATTATTCCCATCTTTAAGAAAGGCAAAGAACAGGACTCAGGGAACAATCACCCTCACCTTAGTTCCTGGAAAGTTCACGTTGAATATCCTCTTCAAATCCCTCTCCAAATGTTTGACCCAGCTTGCGGAAATAGTAGCAAGTATAACAGAACTTGACTTTAGTAGGATTTCTGACACTAACCCCGACCCTCATCTGAGAGCAAAGGAAATATGGGCTTGACAGTTAGATGACTGCACATCAGCTGGACTGCTGGGCTAATAGGGCTTGATGGCTGGCTAGTAACAAGTAGAGTTTCTCAGGACAAATACTGCGACCCATTTTCTTCAGTATCTTCACCAATGATCTGGATGAAACAGACTTCACTATCAGCAAATTTGCAGATGACACTAAGCTGAGGGGCAGGGGGCAGAAAGTAAGGGCTGAGTTGACACATCAAGCACTAGAGATTTAGAGAAGAAAGACCACAGTAAACTTGAAGACTAGGCCAACAGAAGTCTTAAGAAGTTCAAAAAGGAAAAGTGAGAAGTTGTGCATGTGAGGCAGAATAACCTCATGCATTAGTACAAGCTAGGAACTGACTGGCTCAAAGAGCAGCCTTCCCAAAAACGACGTGAGGATTATAATGGACAGCAAGTTGCATGTCAGCCAGCATGTGTTCTCATTGCAAGTACAGTGATCCACAAACCGCATAGCCTTAGGAGAAGCAAAGGCTAGCAGACAAAGTTCTTACCCCCTCTGCTAAGCAGCGGTGAGGCTGTTCCTGGGATTCTCTGTCCAATTTGGGGTGTCCCAGTTCAAGGTGGGTATGAATACTGTCCAACAGAGGCTGACAAGACAATCAGAGGTCAACAGCATAAGGTCTAAAAGCTTGAGGAAGTTAGGTATTTGTAACCTCCCTCTCCACTAGACTATGGAGTGGTCTAACAGCAGCTTATGAGTACCTTTAGTGCAGTCACAAATATGAAGGAGCCTAACTCTTCGAAGTAGTGACAGATGACACAACAGGGGGAGAGGCTGCAAATCACAGTTTGGGAGCTTTGGGCTGGACATATATAAAACTTTCCTTATTAAGAGATGGTAGTGCAACACTAGAAGAGGTCTGCCACAGACGCAGTGGAATCTCCCCATCTGTGGAGGTTTTCAAGGCTTGGCTGTGCAAAGCCATGACTGACCCAATCTAGTGTTCCCAAGTGCTGTTTCAAGCAGAGGGTTCGAACAGGTGACCTCTAGAAGTCACCCGTTTCTATGACTCTATTTGTGAAGTCCAATTCAGAGATGCATAGCATGCAAGACGAAAGCTATTTTGACTTCAGCCCTCAGCATGGTGTTTTCCACTGCACTCTAAAACATTCAGTCATAGGAGTCTACACAGCAATTAACAAGTAAGCAACAGGAGTTACCGGTACTTGACTAGCAAAAGAGGTTATTAGTGAACACTATCAATCTTTCCTAGGTATCAGTCTGCTTCCGCCACCTCCAAACTTTGCTTTATAGCTTTGGAGTCAGATTTTGAGACAGACAGGATAGCTACAGTTACCTCCTACTAAGACAGGAGAATTCATCAGCATTCAATCAGGCTTCAATTTGAGGAGACTACATAAGTAGAGGAAGGCAGAAGGTAATTAATTTCTCCCATGCCTACATCCTCAGTAATCTACAAGTTCCTCTATATTACTGTCTCCATACAGTGTTTTCCTAGTCTTATAACTTATTAGAGGAAAACTAAAAATACAAGAATCCAGCTTCATCATACACGGTACATCTAATTTTGCGACCACAAAAGCAAGCCAAACAAAACCTGACTGCTTTGCAAAGTACCTATATGGTTGACATGGCTGTATACCCTACAGATACAGAGCAACCAAAGTACAAGCTTAAACAACAGGAGTATCTATTTTTATTTTTCACTGCTAAAAAGATGTCTTGAAATAGTAACAAACTGAAGACTACATTAATATATCTGGCATTATCCCCTCCCCAGAAATTGATTTAATAGTGTCATGGTATCTTAAAATACACTTTTAAAACATCACTTCTCTCAGAAAAGAGCTAAAGAAAAAAAATATATATGCAAGATTAGTGTAAAAATAGTGTTCTGCATTTTAGTTATTTGGTTGAAGCTACACAGAAAAGTTCAAATCACAGAAGATAATTTTGTACAAATTACTCAGATGCAACAGTTCCATTTTAAAAGAAAAATAAGCATTTTTAAATCTTATTCCTACATAATTAGCACAACAGATTTGAGGAAAAACTAACTGACAGAAGTTATGAATAACATATCAGGTGAAATGAATGAACTCGAGTGACAGGGTACTCTGGCTAAAGCTGTCTTCACAGAAACATTCACATCTTCATTTAAATACAGGTAAAATACTATAAAAGAATTAGTGGTGCTTTCACAAGATCAAATCGATGTTTTTCCGTAAAACTTTTGAGCACATCCAGAACTGAAGGAAACCCACATTTCCATTACGCTGAACAAGCTACACAGCAGGACTTCTAAAAGCTATTGCTCTAACTTGTTCAATAAGCCTTCATTAACCTTCCTCATACCTTTCCCTTCATAACTATAAAGTCTTAGCTCATTCCCAAATCTCCCTAATGCTAAGAGGTAATTGATTCTGCATCTCATTTGTATGCAAATCGTCCTCCTCCTACCACATTTTCACTACTGATCTGCTCGGAAATTTACATTCTGTGCTTCAACTCATCAAAGATGAGATTAAATCAGAAAGTCTCTTTTCACACTATACTTTGACTGAATCTGAACAACTGGAAACACTGCTGAGAGAAAATAGTTATTACTGGGTTTTCTCCTTAAACAAGAATGAACTTGTTTCTACAATAAAATGTACAGGAAGCCTGATACTGCTGAACTGACCCCAGTATACTATACAAGCTGGAAATGAATCTAATGCGTACAAAGATTAATCTTAAATACTAAAGTCAAGATTATGAAAGACTAGCATAAGAACTGAAGATTACTGATTTGAATTAATTTTCTGTAACTTACTTTAACCTTTTAAATTTAAAATACCTGCAGTCTAGCTCTCCTTCTAGAAAAAACGAGGGAGTTCCCAAACCTGACCTCCCAGCCAGAAGTCCAAAGCATATTATTCAATCTGTTATTTTTGTGTTAAAGAAATATTTTCACTGAAGAATTGTCAAAAAACCCCTGAATAACTACAACACGTAAGGGAAAAATAGAGACATGAACATAGGAACAAAAATACAAATGTTCTGTTTACATGTAAAATAACTGTTTATATCAGTTTAAATTAAAAAAAAAAAAACAACACAAAAAATGGGCTATTCCACTCCACTTTATGAACAAGATTTCAAGTACAGTATGATAGCTGTTTAAAAAAATAACTTTTAAAATACTTTTCCAAGAAGAAAGACTGAGCATTGTTTTGAGACAGAGTAGAGCACTGAGCATCTGAAGGCATCTACTTATGCTACACTCCTTTAACTGATATAGACACTCTTAATTCAAAAATCTGCACAAAGGCAACTTTACTGGTATCTTCTCCATGAATTATATTTCTGACAGGTAATAGCTAACTAATGTCCTATTAATTAATGCCCTACTCACACATTCCTAGGATACAAAAAGCAGCACAGACCTTCTCTGGAAGGTTCGTACAAGCACTAGGAAGAACTACAATGCTGCTCTTTAGTGGATGGTAAGATCTGAAAATCTGGATGTGACAGGAATGCTATGCAAAAGTGTAAGAGCACCTTAGAGAATACAGTGCCTTGGACCAAACTCATTTTACAGTAAAAATGAATGCATCCCTACTCCCACAGCAAAAAAAAAAAAAAAAAAAAAAAAAAAACAAAAAATCACATACATTGCCTAATCCATTTGAGTAATCTTCAGATTAAAGCAGATTGAAACTAGGGTCCCATCTCCCTACTCACCAGTGCTCTGAGGAACCTTACACATGCTGTGGAACCAGGGCCCTGTATGGGCAAAGCCAGATGTGAAAAGTATAGAACCTGACCTTGCTGCGTAACAAGCGAAACAGATGAGAAAATGAAATAAAAGAAGTCAATGATACTAGTCGCCTGACTGAAGTGGAAAAACCACAGTTACTTTATATGCTACCAAAAAGACAAGCTGGTGTTAAAAAAAAAATAAATCAATAAAAAAAATTGCTGAGCACTTGCAGACACTGAAATACAAAGTCAGCTCCAAGTCCTAAATATTGTTTTATAAGTCTAGCTTTAGTTTTGAAAAATGTTAGCCTTAACTTTGCTAAAAGTAGGAAACAAAGCAAAGTTTATAGATTACCTGAAGAAACATAGCTGTAAGCACATAACTTATCTTTCATTTGTCACTGGTTGTTAAACTGGGGATTTTTCCTTATTCATTCAGAGTTGCGATCAGATAAAAGTTTAGGCTTCAAAGATCCACCACTAATTAGTTATGCTCCCAACAGAGATAAGTGACAGCAAGAAGACTTTGCTGTCCTCACATACAACAAAGCTGCAGTGTCCAAGCTAACACTTACCAATCGCTAGGCCATCACTAAAATTGTGTAGTCCATCTCCCATAATCACCATCCATGCCAAAGTTGCTATCCCCGCATCCTTCAGTTCTTCACGCGAGTAGCGCTGACTGTGACTGTGGGGATGATGGTTCTGATGATGATGGTGATGCAGAATATGATGGTAGTCATGGTGATGATGACTAAGATGATCTGTCTGTCCTAGAGTATCATGTAAGTGAGAATGACATTTGTTTCTACAGCCCCTGGACACATATTCACTGTCAACCTCCTCTTGATGAGAATGAGCTATCATCACTTCTTCTTCTTCTTGTACAGTTGGCTGCTGAGAAATGAAGGGCGATGGATCTTGAGAGTCTGTCCCTAGATATCCCTCAGGCCCTGTTACAAAAACCCAGAGTATAATATTAGACATTTTTTAAATTACCTAGGAAGCAAAGATACAATAAACAAGTTGAATAAGTGATGCAGTAAAGAAGAAACTACTAAGTCTAGAAGTTGAGACTGATACCCCAGCTTCTTATAGCAGAAGTTTTTTGGTTTTTTCCCAAGGGTTTCCTCAACTTATTTTTCTTTAATCAGATTTCTGAGATAATTCTCAATAGTTCAAAATAAGAAAAAGCTTTTTGTTTCTGTCCCCTACTACTGAAGTAGCCCCTACATTATGGCCACAAATGCCTCCTAAAAAGTAAAAAAGCTTTTAATCTAAGACCCAGCGTAATTTAAATACAACAGCATAAGGCTCTATGTCTCAGTCTCACAGCATGAAGGCTGTTAGCTCAATTGCTTCAGAAAGACAAAGCATCTGGGAAGCATATGCCATTTATTCATCTTAGGGATGAAGAATAAAAATGCAGAAGAGGATTACGTTATAGATACTTCTGGAAACTCCTGTATTTCATATAAATACAGGAGCTTAAGTTTGAACACCTGAAAAATAAACTCAAAGATAAAGCCATCAACACGGACCATGAAATGTCCTTATATAAATATTAGCGGCACATTAAGGTTAGTTATTTCAACTAACTCCTAAAACTTGCTAAATTCTTCCTCCTGCAATTAAATGAACAAATACACTTTTTTTCTTTTCGGCATTACCAACAATACTTTCATTAGTTACAGGATTATTCTGAAAAACTGAACGTCTCTTTTAGCTACAAGAGCTAACAAGTACCTAGTGAGGTGTGTTTTGCCTTACAGTATCATCTTGGGACACACGATCAGTTGCAGTCCAAATAGTTCAAGTAACCTCTAGGATTTTAGATTATCAACCTTATAAATAAATAAATACTCAAACAAACAAAATCCAGACTGAAGATATATCGAAATCTAAATAATGGATCACATGTATAACATCTAACAGTCTAAACAGAAGCGTAGAAGCCAGTAGGTACAGCTGTATTTGCAAGAGGCATAGCCAGAAGAGCTTCACAGAATGACTTCCACTTCTGCTGTTAAAATCAGAATTAAAAGGTTTAAGGTTTCAAAATTCACTACTTCCAAACTATCGATCCTCTTTAAAGGAAAGCAGTAAACAGAGCTAGTCCTCTGCCTATCAATGCACAGACAGGTTTTGTTTCGAAAAGAATTCAAGTAAGTAGTGATCTGACATACAGTAAGAAGCAGATCTATGAGCTGCCACCAATCACGTTTTTTAAACAGTTCTGCCACAAAATAATAACTGCGCAATGTTACTGAGACTTACGATCATCTGTATCTAACTTTTCTTCATTCGCTGAAAACTTCTTACTTTCTCCATCATCTTCATTTTTTTTCTTATCCCAAAAGAAAATACTGTAGTTATGAATACTTTACTTATGTTTCAGGATATACATGAGCAACATTATATTCACAACATTTATGCAGCCTGCACAGAAAGAGGACAACATGGAAGCCAAATAAAGAGTGCAGAAGAGGAACATTAGAAACTCAGCTAAGTACACCAAGACAAAGGTTCCTCAGGCTCCATAGGAGAAAAAAAAAAACACAAACCCAAAAAACAAACAAACCCACACACATAAATACCCCACATTTTTGCATGAGGAGTAAGCAGAGGGGTTCATTTGAGAAGCGAAACACATCAAATACTGAGTAAAAGTTATTCCACTAATTCTTTTCCATGGTAACATCAGTGTAATCTTTTTTCCCTAGAGTACTGAAGGAAGACCAAGTAAAATCTCTGACCATCGCTCACTAATGTCTGTATCACAACAATTTACGATCAGTGACTCGGTATCTAGAAGGGCGTAATTAGTCTAACAGGAAGTATATTCCCAGTTGCTGAGAGAAGGACACAAAAAATACTCGCTTTGTTTGGAACTCTTCATGTCGTCTCTTGGCACGTAAATTTAACTAGAGATAGGGAAAGCGAGCCTGTCACTCGCAGTTAAGTTTAGCGTCAGTATAAACCACACCAACACAACCTCCCATGACCAAAGTCAAAGAGCTTACATGGCTTCTGCTCCAAGACTGCTGCCTTAATGACCAATTTAGCAATAAAACTAAACAGAGATTATCAGTCATTGTGGTAGTGTAGAAATTAGCTCTTTTTAAGCTAAGTAATTAGTAGTTTACTAACTTTCTTCAAGCAAAGCTTAAGATATCGTCAGTTTTTACTGCACCTTTTTTTATTGAGTCAACTTTGACAACACTGTTTATTCCTGGCTACGCTAGTCTTTAAAGAACTCAGTTACCAATAATTGGCGAGCTACCAACATTCATGACCTGCCAGAATGCACTTATTATTTACCTTCCACATAAAAACCAGCATAGTAATCTGAAAGCTGTATTGCTCTTCTTTTTGAGGGGAGAGAAGGGAAAGAAATGCGGGGCTTGGCAGACTGTATTTCCAAATGGAACGTTATCTAATGAAGTCACTTTCTACGTTGTAGCTGGGTATTTATGTAGGCACTTACTGCCACCCTTACCCATTTCGTTCAACTGCCCCCTCAACAGGAGTACAGTAACTGTATGAGGCCATCTTATTTCACTCAGTATGAGAATTAAAATAATAACACTTCAGCTAGTCACTTATATAATCGTCTTGACATGTCAGAAGGAACGCAATAATGAACAGTAACTTCTTAAATCACTCAAAACAAAGAGTGCAATTGGATGTTTGCTTATTAAACAATTCCCTGTGGTGTCCAGCCTGTACTATATGCCTGGTTAAGGAAATAGCTCAGAGCTTTTCCACAACAGGACCACATAAAAAAGTTATCATATAGTTTAAAAGTATACATGTCACTAATATAAATGAAATTATAACACTAATCAAGTCAGCAATCACTATTAAATCCATACGGATATACAATATTCATAAAAGTTTTTTGTAAGTGTATTCAGAAATGATCATGCAATACAATACAGCTTCAAAATAACAGTTTCTCTACCTTTTTCTTCTTGTCTTTAAACTGCTTTATTAAAGTGATCAAATGCTCCACTAGAAACATGAAATACAAGCCTCCAAGTGCTGTAAGTCCCTTCCATGTAGAATCCAGGTAAGCATTCTCCTCTGTACTTTGAAAAACAAGATGTTTGAACATGGAGCCTTTGTTTTGTTCAAGCAGAGGTTTTTCATGGTGATGGTGATGGTTTCCATGAGACTAAAGGGAGAACCAAATAGGAAAAGTCATTATATTCAAAAGAACTGATAACATAAGAAACATAGAAAGTATTCTTCACATTTTCCTCAAGTCTGGAGTCCAGACTTGACAATTTTCATGGGGTAGATTCTCTGGATACAAACTCAAACAATTGCAAAGAAATCTGTCGACAGGAAGAAACATTGCAAGGACTGAGAGTAGGCCTGGTATTCACCCTCTCTCTGAAGCTACGAGCACACTGCTCAACACAAGATGTACAACTGCCCTCACAAAAACTCCTGACACTGTCAAGGAAATTGCATTTTCAGGAGTAGTCACAACCAGTGACTTTCCCATCTAAGACAGCTCAGACATCAAACACCTTTTTCTACAACTAACTTAGCAGTAATTTCCTTCTTTAAAGGAAGTCTGACAATCTTCCCCTCCTCACTGGCTACTGCTATGTTCAGAACCAAAAACACATCTAAGACATCTCACTCACACATGTTTAGATTTACAAAACCTCACATAGCAAATGCAAAATTAACTAAAAGGAAAAAAATCCCCTGATGAATTACAAGCAGGGCTCAGAAACCGCCACAGGATCTGCAGTTCTTTTTATCTATTTTATTCAAAAGCTGGAACAAGGTACCTGGTGGGGTGGGGAGCAGGGCAGGGGGAATGTCTGTTTAAGAGCTTCAAGAAAAGCAGAAGTTTAGCAATCATATTCCAATTTCATTGTCCATATTACATAACAGTAATATGTACCTCCAAAGTTTCTCAAGTAACATTTTCCCAGGCCTTCAGAAATGCTTGATTCTGATCAAAAAATTACAATGGATAAGCAATCAACGTAAGTGGCTGGTAACAGAAAATAGTGGATTATCTATTCCACATTTAAAGTGTACAGTGAGTGATTTCCACTATCTACAAAATTCATTGAACTGGAAAAAGAAAAAAAAGAGGCAGCATTGTAATAAGCAACTAAAAACATTTAGACAAAATTCTTGCACGCAAAGAACAATGAGTGATTTGGCAGCATATATGACTAAGAACATCAAATAGGTTGAGGGATAATGGTGTGAAGCTCTTACACTGTAAGGACCATGAAATGAGTAATACAAACAATTCCAAACAGGAAACCTTTCCATCAAATAATCTACCCTACAAGGTTGAGAAATGACTCACCAAATATGTATTAATTAATAGGGATTAAAATTATCAGTAAGAAGTACAGACAGGTATCAAATTCTCTGCTTTGAGATAATGAATGAAACAGTAATTAATACTTACATGTGGAAGGAGATGTAAGAAAGCATCTCCGCTCAAAGTTCCCACAGCCAATGCCACAAGAAAACTTAGAAGAAATTTGAAAAATACACGATTCATCAGTGGTACCAATATAACACCCAGTAAGGAAAGAAAACTGATGACGGAGATGGATATAAAGCCACCAATCCAAGCTGGTAAAAAAAAAGTAACAAGAATAAATAATAGCCGTATGAGATTTTCTTTGCTTAACATTCCTGTTATCAAACACTCCTGACCAGTCGATTAATCAGATGTTAACAAACGGTACACCACAAAGATTTCTCGCTAGACATGGTCAAGTGCCAATAAAAAATTACAAATTTCTCTCAACTTTGAAATAAGTTTTTCACATTTATCACCAATGTCAATGGGATTCCGGTAAGCTTTTATGCCATATTAAAATAATAAACCTACCTATCTGCAGAGAGTAACTTTTTGGAGGAGTTTCAGCTTTTTCACTAGTTGCATGGACTATGCAGTATTTGCCATCGATCTGATTAATAAGAGCTGGACAGAGGTAACTAAATTCTGTAGCAGTCAACAATACTTGAGTGCCTATTCCATGGGACTGCATCAGTTTTGACGCACTGGAGCACTGTGGAAAGACACGTGTTAAAGATTAACCAGAACAAAAATACCATGATATATCTCAAGAGGACCACACATCCCATTTTAACTGAAATGCAGTGGCATCACATGAAAACAGCTTTATCAATGGTAGTTAAAAACTGGTAACAAACCAATTTACTAAGAACTGTACCTCCACCCCACTTCTGGCCCAGAAAGCTAGTTTGGGAGTCCTGGTTGAGTGATAATTCTACATCACCTTTCTCAGTACAAGGGGATCAGATGCTTTGCTGTGCAAACAGAAAAAGCCTAACACTTTTCACCCAGTTTTAGGGCCATATAAGGAAGTAGTAACAAGGTTAAATACCTTTTTATAGAAGTGACTACTATGGAAAGCCTTGTACAGAACGTGTTCTGCATACACTTCCTCCAGTAGAGTTCCCCACTGCATGACCTACAGTCTCGCTGGGTTTAAATAACAGAAGTACTTCTGCCCGAATGTGCAGAACACAGTAACAACTTGTGAATCCAGCATCCACAATCGTACGCTACACAACACCCTCTCCAACTTACCTGGCATGGCTGCATACATGAAGACCCCAGAGATATACTTGCTTTTTAAAGCCTTTAATGGAGAAGGATCTGATTGTGTAAGAAAACTGCCTACAACACAACTATAGACTTCATCATCACTAATTTTTACTATTTTAAAGTAATAGATAACATTTTGCAGTTTTTTTACAGTCGGTCTCTACATACAGTCTTAAAGATGGGGAAGGAGGGGGTTAAAGGAGGAAGCTGCCAGTTGCTTCCCTGCGGTTCTACACTATCTGCCATTGGATTATCTAACACTTGTGAGGCAGTTTTGATAAGAATGACACTATTTTAACTAGATTTTTTAAATTTCGTCACATTATTAGGAAAAGGCGACAGATTCTGGCTTTAAGGCAGAACAGTAAGTTTTAAATTGGAATTGTTTTTCATTTTTACTAATATTTAAAAGTAATACATAAATAATAAATACATAAACCCAAGTGTATGTTTACACATGTTTCTTTTTAGGAAAAATTAAAAATAACTAGGTCGCACAGATATTTTCCTCTTGAGAAGATAACACAACATTCCTTCAAAACATTAAGTTTCAAGGAAAGTTATTTGTGTGTGTTTTGCTATGAGTACTGTTACACCACAAAGCTTGGACCCAGTTAAGCGTTAAGCACCTGACAAATAAGCCATAACAACGTTCCCAGTGGAGCTGGATTCCGAAGAATACAACAGAACCAGTCTCACCTCTTGGGTATTTTGGTTTTTCAGTTTAGAATACAGGTAACTTCCTCTTTCTGATTCCTTCGGAGAAGTATGAGATTCATTTGCTTTGCTGTTAGCAAGCCAGCTTGCATTGCTGCCACCTGTGACATTAACAGCATTAGAGCTGGTCAGACCTAAACGAGCAACCGTCCTGACTCCTCCAGGTTGCACATTCTGTAATTCAGAGTGGCCATCTGTGGGAGCAGTGACGATAGATGCTGTTATTTCATTAACGGTGTTCTTGCTGCGTACAAAGTTCTGCTGACGTTCTACATTCTCTACTTTATGAGGTTCCTTTGAGTGACTGTTCCTGTGGTCTTTGTTAGCATCAGATTCACGGTTTGGACAAACAGTCTTCTCTGAGTTTTTACTCAATGAAACATGATTATGATGAAGGTGATGATCGTGGTCATGATCATGGTCTATTTTAATCCTTTTAATCTTATCTATACCTATGTTCTGGAGCAGTTTTCTAAACCCTTCCATCGACAGAGAGTTGTTTTCTCCATAACGATGAAAAAGTTCTTGAAGGTGAAACTTCCGTATTAACCTTGCCAAGTCAGTATTAATGCTGGCTGCCTTTTCTGGAAAAGTTCTCTCCGATGTATGCACAACAGTAGCTGTCTCCGCTCCATGATGATAACTTTCACACAGTAGTATGGAAAACGATACAAGGAAAGTGATGGACACTGTACTCTCCATTGCAGTTTCTTTTCAGCAGTAAAAAAAGATCTAGAAAAAGAAGAAAATTCTAACAGCTTGCGCAAAACTGATCACATCTTCCTCTATAATTGATGCTCATAATTTGCTTAAACAAAAGAAACCCACTACAAACCCTGCCCAAAGTATCAACGCAGTGAGAGAAGAGCCACTTAAATTTCTTGTACCTTCAGTATTTTTCCCGGACATGTGGCCCCAGGCAGCAGGAGATGAAGCCGCATACCACAGTGAGGTCACTGGCTATAAATACCGCCCAGGTGTAAGCTTACCTTTGTTTAGCTTGGCCCCAGACAGTTTTCTAACATAAACTAAACAATGAGAGCACCCTCAAGGGTGGGCCAACTGAGTTCCAGGTTAGGCTTTTCTTGCGTTTAAAAGAATCCTTATAATTTCACTCTTAGCAAGGAATAAGTAGTATAAATTACATTGTTTCTGCTTAAAAATCAAAATTCCCAACCTTCCATCACTGGATTTCCCAGAGCTCTTGGCAAGCCAGCACGGTGAGTTATCAGCACTCCACAAAAAATATTTTTTTATGCTGTCACATTCTGTCTGTGTTTCAACGCTGCCATCGTACAGCTCCTCTCACTAGGCAAACAGAGCACTGCTGTGGAACAAATGTGACCGCTTGTGCGCTTTATTCCACAAAAATTCCAGTAAGGCTACGAATTAACGGGTATTTCGGCTGCGTGCAGGACTATGCCGGAGGAGTGCCTCAGCCCTTTTTCAGAGAGACACCGGGAACATAACGTAACGCAGTGAACTTCACAGTTTTCAAGAAGATTATCATCAGCCCCAAAAACCTCAGCGCTACCGCCGGGACTCACGGCA
>NW_009614795.1:0-11311 GCF_000690535.1 Cariama cristata
TTTTTAAATTTTTTTTTTTTTTTTTAAATTCAGTAACTCGTCTTGAATTGCAAATATAATCGTGGCAGACCTGTCGTTTTACTTGGGTTGCTTCAGTCTGCGCGCCTGGAGAGGCGAAGCCTGTGTCCTCTGCCCTGATTTTCATACATTCAGTGAGGCAGAGCCTGTGCTCGATCACCGTACGATTCAGCAAGGTTCTTGATGACGAGAGGTGGCAATCGCTTCTTCCAAATTAGAAACAAAAACCCCCTCTTTTCCTAACTTGATGCGTGAACCGTGCTTTGGCGTAATGTCAGACACAGTAAACATGAGGATGTGTTACAAACAAGAGCACATTGGGTCTTGTCGAGGAGGACCGTGAAGAGTGTAATTCTGGAATATGTAATTAATATGTAGTTACGACTAATGAGTCAAACCATAGAGAAGCATTGCTGGTGTATAGTTTTGGTGGCCT
Source organism: Cariama cristata (assembly GCF_000690535.1). Classification (NCBI taxonomy): domain Eukaryota; kingdom Metazoa; phylum Chordata; class Aves; order Cariamiformes; family Cariamidae; genus Cariama; species Cariama cristata. The sequence continues at coordinate 455 of NW_009614795.1, forward strand.
TTCAAACAGATGTGCTGTAGCGGCAGGAGGCAGATGTTTAGCTTTGAATGCCTTGCGGAGTTAATGGTATGTAGGGGCTATGATGTAGGCATGGTCTTTCTTTGTGGTGAAGAAAGGTCATTGCTGTGTTTGAGAGGTTTTGGGGCAAGAACCTCACTTAAAAGTTGGAACTGTCCTAGGAAAAGTGATTATTGACAGTACCCGTATAGAGAGAGCGCTTTCTGTTCCACAACAGGATCGGGGTGAAATGTATTATTTTTTGGAGCAGTTGCACTCGTGTCATGGCAAGCGCTACAAATAAATCCAGTCCTTAGGCAGGATCAAAACCGGTAACAGCTGTAACTGGCACAGAGCTTGTGCTGTTGCATTGAGCCTTGGCCTAAAATTTTGGTGGCTTTAAAACAGCTTGAAAGGTTCTTGACTTTACCAGGTGGTTACTGAGTTTTTAGTTAAAAAGCAGCAGCTCTAGTATGTCATTCCTGCATTATATTCATGGTACTGATAAAAATACACTTTTAGGCTTGTATTTTTAAACGTTTGCACTTGGTCGTTTCATTGGCCTACGACTAGGGCAGCTGTAACGCTGACTTAGGCCGGCGCAGCACTTGCTGCTGACTTCACGACAGAAGTCCGAGTTAGATTTTTTTTTTTTATTATTCTAAGTTTTTGATTGAGTGATGGGTTTGCCGGGAACTTTGGGGTTATGAAAAGAGTTAAGTGGTGGCAAAACGATGAGGTTTTGGCTTTACAGTTGAAGAGTTTGTCGTTTCAGATATCTTCGTCCCAATGTGCCATTGGTAGGGAGAGATTTTTTGACCCAAACAGACCTTTTTAACTAATCATCTGCTCCCGGCAAGAAAATTGGTGAATGTTGAACCTGCATTTTCTTGCTCAAGGTTGCTAATGATATGCCTGATGGAGTTTATTGCTTATTTTTTACTTTTTTGTCTCGTTAATAATTTTATTCTTAGAATTTTGCATTAGAAGTAGGCCACTGAACACTGGGCTTAGGCTAGTTTTTCTGAAAGGGATAGCTGGCTGCAATTCTGTAATGGAATTTATATAAAAGGTGCTTTTTTCATGACTGCAAAAATATCTTTGGAAGAAGCTTATACTCAGTACTTTTTTTTTTTTTTTGGTAGCTGCACATTTTGAACAGATAATTAATGAATGAAGACTGCTGCCTGTACAGTATAATGGCTTTGCTTGAAGGCTGACGCTGCAGAAGTGAAAGTTTAATTTTTTATCACTTAGTGCGGGCTTCTTGGAGATGTTCTTTTTGCCGGGCTTTGATGGAATTGTTGCTCATCATACCTGGTAGCTGGAAAATAACCTATTTATTTCTTACACGTGTAGACAGAGGACTGAGCTGGGAGTTAGCTCTCCAACCATGCAGTGTTAGATGAAGAAAGAAAAAAAAACTTGAAACCTAAGTGAGCTGTTCAGGAAGGCATGTGGTGCATGGTAGGAGGACCAGGGTTTAAGTTTTCAAAGGTATTTAAGCTCCAGTACATGGTGAGAAAATTTTGAGAACGAAACAAGCTACCATCTGCATTTCTGCTCTTTGGTTAGCTTTGCTTCCCAGCGCACCCATATCCGTAGGAGTGTCCTCTGTTACAGATTACTGGTTATTTCAGGGTAGCTGCTTCTGTCAAGCTGAAAGAAAAAGACTGATGTGAGTTGGATAACCCAGTGATTTGGGCGTTTAGCCGGGATATAGGAAATGGAGGTGTGAATTCCTCCTGCGAGTAGTTCAGTAGTGGTGGCTCCAAAGTGCTCAGTAGCTGGTGATTAATTCCTGGGCTTTGGGAGGTGGAGAATAAAATGAATCTACAGTGAATCCAGGTGAGGTACCTGATTGCCAGCCTGTGGTCTGTCTTTTCCTCTCCCCATCTTTGAGGGAGGGTTCATGTCTTGGTGTCCCAGGTGGACAAAGACTTGCCGTCTTTATATTTTGGTCACGACTGATTCTCCCAAGGCATTACAGGGAACACCTGAGTGCCAAAAGGTAGGCTGGAGTGCTAAAGTCCCTTTCTAGGATCTCTTTTTGTGTGTGGTTTTTTTTTTTTTCTCTCTGTTGTGCTGTGTCAAATTCTTTCAAAAATTGGCGCTGTTGTATATGTATGATGCAGTACATCATGCTTGGGGCTCTCAGTTCCTAATGAGTTGGCTAAGAATTCTTTTTGTGTGGATAATGTAGGATTTTAGAAAAGGAGAATAGTGACTTCTCAAAATCAGTAGCTTAGTAGCTTTACACACACAATACAAGAATAGTCCTATATGCTAATTATGAAACGAGTCTTTAAAAAAAAAGTATTGACGTTACTTTCGTCTAATCAGATACTCTTTTCTTTCTGAACAGTCTTATGCACCCCTTGGAAAAATTATTTTGAAATTAGAAGAGGAAAGGGTTTTAAAGGTGGAGATGTCAGCTTTTTAATACTTTTATTTCAGATACTTTATTTATTCCTGATATATTTGGATTTCTGTTTCATTTCTGTAGTACTGATTACCTTCTGGTGCAAATGGGTGAGAAGGAAAGTTTGGATTAACGGCTTGCTTCTAAGATGGCTGCATTTCTTTATGATGCAACGTCCAGTATATTTTCTGAGGCACTATAATCTTTGGTGTTTCTGAAATCGTGGAGCTTGGTTGTTGACCATTTTACTGTAGGGATCAGTGAAGAGAGAATGCTTGCATGCAAGTCTTACACATTGCGTTGATTGCCTGTCTTTTAGGAGGTCCGTGCCTAGCTGAGTTTAGCAAGTGGCTTAACTATTTGAGACTAAAGTGGAAAAAAAAAAATTGTCTGACTGCTTCTTGTGCCCATTATAGCTTTGGTTAAACTTTATCTCGTATTTCCAGGCCTTCTTTCTGCATGAAAATGGCCATCTAGCCTGAGCATAGGGTAGAGCATGCCTACCCTGATGCCTAATTGAAGCATGTGTAGCTCGTGACCTACATAGTCGTGTAAACTGCAGCAATATTCAGTAAAGATTAGATGTTGGGTGCGGTTTATTTACAAGTCTCACATGTAGTTTGTCTCATGTAATGAAAGGCAGAGAATGCTAAAATTCCGAATGGAAGCTTCTTAGAATATCGTATTGCTTTATGCTATTTGCAATCCTAAAGCTCTTTGCATTTTTAATGAAATTTTAAATTAATGTGATTTCTCTCAAAATGGGTCAGCTTCCAGGAAAAAAAAAATGAATTAGTGGCATGAGGTACTTACCACGTTTAAAATTAGAGCCTGGGTTGGAAATGCCATTTGTTTAAAGTATTTGGTTTCATTTTAAAATTGAAGTTTGTTAGATGTTTTGTAACGAGTTTTTCTTGCGCACAAGCACAGTAAGGGCTGGTAAAGGTTTAGAAGAAACCAACTGGCAATGCATTTTATTGTTGAAAAAGTATTTCTTCTGGAGCGAACCGTGTTACTTAGCAGCGTTAAGAGCCCGACAGACTCATTTTGCTTCTGGAGCCTGGGACGATCTTGGGTTTTGGACAAGAAGATTAAATCTGTTTGAGTAGACAGCAGTGAAACGGTGCTGGCTGGGGACTTCTCAGAGTTTGATTCTGTTACCTGCTTGCTGCAGGGTGTATTTGATCCTGGGGAAAACTGGTCTTTCTGCGCTTGCCAAGGCTAAAGATTTTTGAATTCTCCGTCTGGACAAAGCAGGGTGGTGATAGATGCAAGTGTGTTCATGGGGTTTCTCTTCTGGGGTTAGAGACTTGCTGGATCATTTACTTTTCCTCACAACCCCCCAAAAAAACCCCTTTTGACATATTGCCATAGTACGTGCATATTTGTGGATAGCGTTGTTTGACAAACCGAAGCCTACGCGCAAAACCCCCGCCATTCGAGCGAGTGCTCCGTTGTGCAACCCTTGCTGCATCCATTCGGAGTAACCCCGGCCTCTTTCTGCCCTGCTTTTTGACCTCAGTTGCTCAGAAAGGGACTTAAAAGATGCTTGACAAATTACAGCTCATCTCTTTGCGCTTGCTTAAATGTAGCGCAGGCTTCCTAATGAACTACTTGATCTTGCATCATCAGAAATTTTTAATCAATGTGCAGCGTTGCTGGAGCCTGTTTGCACAAGCTAAACATGAAGTTAAAAAATAACTGCCTGTGCACGCTTTTAAATTGACAGAAGCTGCAAAGTGATTCTTGGTTTCACGTAGCTCTACTGTTGAAGTGATGGCTGTATGTTCTTGTCAAGGTGGGGAAAGAAACAAGTACAGCTAATGTGGACACTTTATAAAAGTTTTTTTTATACTGTGGTGACCTTTTAGAAAAAACACGACGGAAACTAATCTTCGTTGAAATCTGTTTGTAAGCTTAGTTAAGTGTGTGTAATTTTCAGAACATCCAAAGCTTTGCTGTTAAACATTAAGAGGGCGATGTGGAATAAAGTGCAAGCTTTACTAGGACTGGTACTGCTTTTGAGCATTTCTTTTTTTAAGGAAAAACCCAAGTTCATCTTCATTATCTCTTACAATAAGACTGATGAGGTGTTGGCACTTGAGGCTCTTGAGAAATTATCTTTGCTGAGCCTGGTCGGTGACTCTGGTGAGGACGGTTAGGTCAGTGTTGAGGACTTCGGAAAATCCCACCCTTTAAGCTCTTGGTTTAGCTCCCAGTGTAATTAGTTGACCGTGCGTCAACACTGGATGCAACGTGAGTCTTGAAGAAGGTTGCTGAATTTTGAAAGTGCATCTTTCTAGGAACTTGGGCTAGTCAAGAAGGCCTTTCTGTCCTCCAGATAATTACATGTGACTTCCACTGACTTCATGAGATGGTTACGGCGTATTTAGGGAAAGGATATAGCCTTGAGTGTGGAGCTTATGCAACACTTGAAATGGCTATCATTGCCGCAGTATAATACTCAGAAAGATTATTTGGCTCTTGATGGCTGCTAGGCTGATGATCAGCAGATTTTTGGGGGAGAAAAATGTGTTTTCCCTGTGCTATCCAGTGCTACACTTAATACATCTCATTTAAGAACTTTTTATTACCAAAAGGTTTTGAAGTACCATGACTGCTGTAGAGAAAACTAGTGTTTGCTAAATGACGTGTTAAAACACTGTGTAGAGGAGTACAGAGTTTTCTAGTCTTCTTCCAGAAGAGAAGTGACTGTATTTTCCATTTTCTTCCTCGTAGCATGACTTGGACACCTAAATCCTCTTTGTTAAGGAAGCAATTGATATAATTTGTAAGTAATAATATGACTGAAAGAATGTGTTTTATTAACACGTTATGATAAAAAACCCTGTGCTAAAAAATGTAAAGCCATGGCAGAACTAAACTTCAGAAAGTAGTAACTACAAAATTGGAATTTTATATTTAAAGTTTCTATCTACCGAGTTGCTTTTGCTAGTTGTGAATCTCTGAATAGTTTCTTAGATGAAATTGTATGTTTAATGGATTAATGTTGTTGCCACATTAATACTGCATAAGCTGACAAATTATACCCCTGGTACCTTAGCCTAGAGTCTTCCCTTACAACATGTTTAAACAAGAAAATGGTTCTTGTATAATGATTTAAGGGACAATAGTTGTGTTCTGACAAACTGGAAGAAAAGGGAGGGAATAGGCATTTGAGCTGTCAAATCCCTTAATTACATTACAGACCAAAGTTGCTGTCATTAGTCATAAGTAACTCCCTTTTAAAGCCCACCTCCTTTCTAGTACCCAGCGAGTAATCTGGAACTCGGAGCTACGTGGGATCTGTGTTCATTTACTGTGCCTGATATAGGGTGGATATTGAAGATTAATTATTGAAGATTAATTATTGCATTTCAGGAGGGTAAATGGGATATAACCTGGAGTTGGGAGTAGTGATTGCTGGATATGCCTGATGCTTCATCTTAAATGCTGGTGTAGTTGTAGGCTCCTTTGATTTGGCACTTCTGTGAAGGTTTTGGGAAGTAAAGCTGTGCACGTTTGGACATAGGTGTGAGTTATTGGGATGGTGATTTCCAGACTGTAAGAAGGGAGTTTGAAAACGTGGGAACATTCATAAGTGGCTCTGTAGAGCAGGATCTCTTCTGAAACAGGAATGCTTTGTGAGTGGTTGACTCTACTTTGGGTTCAGAGATTGCTGTTAGTTTTTGAATGTATCTTAGTCCCAGATTGATATTTCAGGTGTAAACAAATCCTTGTTCCAGTTTCTAATTCAAGCTAGCATCTTTGCTCCTATCGTCATCTGCCTCATTTACTGTCTTGCCTGTGAGGCCCTGGAAAAAAAAAAAAGTTTTGTAGAATGGAAGCAAATAATCGTGCAATTAGGCCGTGTATCATGCTGAATAAATCTAAGTTATCTTAATAATGATTTTTAGGCAATGTAGCTAAAGTAGTGGGCTCTGTGATTCAAATGGTAATTGACTGTGCAGCTAAAAAATTAAATTCAACTGCTCTGTGTTTGGGATGATGACTATTGCAAAAGCTGGCATTGTTCCCTTTAAAGATGAAGTCCCAGCTTCACAGCCCCAATGTGCAGCAGTGCATAAAAACTGCTTAATATCCATTTTTTTTTGTAGTGAAGTGCTTAAGAAATGTCTTTATAAACTTAATTCTGCCTTTGTGGAGCTGTAGTATAATAGCTTTTAATTGCATGATTAATTTTCTTAGAGACCTCTGCTTAATTCATTGCATTGCCTGGGTATATATCGGGCTAGAATTGATGTAGTTCTGTATTTTCTATTCTTTAATTTCTTGTGTGGGTGAGTTAGAGAAGTAATGTCCTTTTTTTTTTTTTTTTTGTGCTAACATTTAGAGGAAGAAAACACTGGATCTCATTAGAATGAAATTAATATTATCTACTCGGGGCTCACTGGTTGAGAAATGGTTTATTAGGATGGCCTTTTGTCTTGTTTTGCTGCTTGCCTTTATCTTCTCTTGGATCACCACCCCCACCACCCCCAAATTAAGGTTTGATAAATTCATAGCAATCCTGGGTTTTGTAGCTTGTGTTTTATAAAGCTTTTTAGCATGACATATTTGTCCTCCAGCCCGATAGCTATTTGAAATTCCCCTGTCTCTGAAAGTTTTGGATGTCCTTTCAGACTTGCAAAAAGTTGAGACTGAGCCATTTTTCACTTCCTGTCAGTAAATATCAAAGTAGTGACTCTCTGTGCTGACTTCTTTTTACTGAATAAAATTCTTGTATTTTTCTGTGGGTGTTTGAGGTTAGGATATGCTTAAGTACACATCAGTGCTTCTTTAAAGGAGATCCTGCAAAGTGTGGTAGTGTGCTGAGAACATCTACCAGGAAGGTTCCCGTACTCTGCCTTGATTGAGTTCATGTTGAATTTGGTTCGTCGGTTAAAATAGGTAAATTTGTCACTTTAGAAATCTCAAATTGAGATGGCAACAGTCAAGCTTCTCATATACGTTACCTCCTACTCAGAAGATCCACTCAAGCAGATGTGTTACCTTGAGGACAGCTGCTCAGCCTCACACTTACAGTTGTCCTTTGCCACCGGTGCGGCTCTTGGCCTCGGGCTGCTGTGTGTGGCTGCAGCTAGTTGGGAGGCCAGGGTAGGTGTGATGCGATGGGATGCGGCTTCTTCCAAAACACGAGCAGAAACAAAAGCTTTCTTGACTGAGTCTCTGCATGTTTTCACCTCTAGAAACTTGTAGGGTTTTGTTCAGTGCTGTAGATCTGGACTTGAGTAAGGAGTTGAAGCCCAGTCTTTGACTCCTCAGTTGAAGAGTTCTTTCTGTCAAATTTTATATGAATAATACAGTGTGCTTTTGCATTATTTGTTATGCTCCTGTTTGCTCTTGGCTTTTTCTTAATGGGAAGGTTAGCGCTTTTTATGTCCTGTAATATCATCGGCTATTTTAGAGGGATTTACAGCTCTTCACAACAAGCTCATGTTTCCTTTACTACCTGCATGCTTTCCTACCTTTGTGACTCCCAAGTCATGTTGAAATGGAAGTTTAAGGCATCTTTTTCTCAGTTTTTGTCAGAACAACCACTTCCGTGGGGTAGACATCATCATCTTTCATGCTTCTCTGTTACCATTTTTTTTGTACTTGTACTGTGAGGTTTATAAGATTGATAACGTGTTGTGCAGAAAAGAAAAAAAAAAGGTGCCTGCTTTTTATGTAGATTATGTGTGGTTTTTTTCCAATCTTCTTGACCCTATTAGGCGTTCAGCAAAGCCTGCGTATGGCTGAGAGATCCAGGACACATTTATACACCTCACAGACGAAGGGAGAGACTCTTCCTCTGCAAAACCTTCCCAAATGCACTACAGTAAGCAGGTCCAAAAGCCCCGCTATGGGATGGAAATGAGTTGTGGATGTAACTGGTTCCCGAGACAACCTGACAGTATCATCTTCAAGCATCTTCTGATTTACTTCTTTGCGCTGAAAGAATTTGAGTTCCCCTCCAGACCTGTTGTCAGCCCTTTGACCTCATCTGGACAGATTTGCCTCCCAGATACAATGAGCTGCAGTTTTGCTCTTGCTTGTCTAGGTTGCTGTTTAAATTACAAGCCAAAAGATTAAAAAATTGGGGGGGGGGGCAGGAGGGAAAAAAAAATTTTTTTAATTGCAATATTGAGCATTAAGGGGTTAAATGCATTTCTTCTACATCATGAAGTGTTTCTCTCAGCCACATCTGAGTTGGTCTCTTTTCTTGTTCTTTAAGGCACAGATGGTAGAGTTGGCAAGTGCAGCTGGCTGGCTACAAGGAATCCTCCTTTACTCTGAAGAACTTTCTTCCTGTTCATTTCCTCCCTACTTCCTGATTAGCCAGACTCATAGAAAAATAGTAAACTTATTTTGCGTTTCATGTTGGCTAATGGAAATGCTGCCTGTTAAAAAAAAAAAAAGTATGCATGTGTACAGGCTAAACAGTCTATATGCTAGGAAACTTTTCCAGATTTGGCTGGGTGTATTTTCCTATGTGGTGCTTTTTTTTTTTCCTTCTTTTTCTTTGGTAGGGATGCTGTCAAGAAAATGGCACTAATAAGAGCTTGGCCATTTGTCAGTACTCTTAAATCTGTTTGAGGATGGAGTGTGGACACTTCTCCTAACACTCTCCCTGTAGCTTCAGGCTGTCAAGCTGTTGAACAGCAAGAACGCTTCTTTTTTTTTTTTTTCTTGCCGTTGCTATACGGACTTGTTTAAGCTGGAGTTAAAGGGCTTGAGGTTAGCACGCTAACGTTTCATAGCTGGTAGGGCCAGATGCGCCGCTAGACCACGTTGCGTGGTTACTGAAGTCAGAGTTCCTGAAAATTGCAGAGAAATTGAGACAACAAAGCAACTTTCGGAGACTTCAAAGTCACGTCGTTCCTCTGCTCTTTGGTGTCGCTATCAAATGGGACTTAGCAGTTGACAGCTTGGCGACCCCGTGCTAGAGACTGGTTTCCTTTGCGCTGTGGCTCTCCGCAGTCAGGAGGGTGATGGGTGATGCATAGCGAAGCAAAACTGATGGCAGCTTGCGTGCGAATGAAGAGTAGGCTGTTTAGGAGCCGGTTAAAGCAAGTACATGCCTTGCTTGCCTGAACTGGAAGTGAAAATTTGCATTCCTGGCAGTTGTGAAGCTTTTTTTCAGGCCATAGATTCACCGTTTTAAATCTGTTCTTTGTTAGAGAAGATTCATATTTGGAAGCTGGAATCTGAGGGCTGGGAAAAAGGGACTGTCGTCCTTTTATTTGCAGGTGTCAGGTTTAGGTTTTGCAGTAATTTTTTAGGTCCGAAGCGTGACTTGAACAGTGACCATCAGTCACAGCTTCAGGATCTGTCAACTTGTTTTAAATTTCCTTTTTAAAGAAAGATGAAGTCTAATGCCTGCTAGATCATCCCGAAGCCTTTGATTATAAAGGGCTAATAGTTTTAAAGTTGTTTTTTATTTGCGTTTTGATTTAAAATCTGTTAATGTTGGATTTAAAAAGTAAAGCTATGTGTAAATTCTTAAGCGCTGCGTGCTGTAGGGTGCTTATAAAATAGGAAGATTAGGTCATTTGCTTTCTGTTTTTCTGTTACAGCCACCTTCATGAGTGGAGCGAGGATAAGGGCTTAAATAGTTTGTTTGAAATAGGGCTTGATAAAACTGCTTAGAAATTCTAACGACTTGCATTCTAGATATTAATTGAGAATGTTGATGATTGCCGGAAAGGCTATAGCTGTCTATTTTTGCATCTTTCTTGTGGCTGTTTAAGAATTTAGGAATCGGTAAGTTATTTCGGTATGCTTTTTTGGCCACTTTCCATTATTAGGAAAAAGACTGAATTTGTGAGCAGAATCAGTTATAGGACCAACAGAAGTAATTTGCTTTTATCATCTCTGTGTATATGTATGTAAAGTGTATACTGCATGTTCTTTAATTTGATCTTGGCGTAATGTGAATATATAGACAGCTATTTTTGAAAGTGATTGTAAGTGCTGATTTGCATAATGATACAGGATTTTTCTCATAGCAACTGGAAAGACTGTCATCTTTAGCATGTGGGAATGATTTCAGGCTTCAAGAACAGTGTTTCGTTAAATCTACGAACGGCATTAGAACAAAGGCATTTCTGAAGTGGTGTATGGATTATTTGCTTTGGTATGTCTTCAATATTGACAAAGCATCGCTTTTTCCTTGTGGCATTTGGTAACGAAGCAAATTATTGGGTGCTTTCATTTTAAGGTTCCTTGGGTATAGCTGAAGTTTTGTAGTTAGAAGTATGAACTTGAGCAGAGAATGGCATTTTCATGTTTTGCTGTTGTGTATGATGAGTCTGTCTCATGTATTTGTTTTACGATTGCTAACTAAAATCCCAGCCTCCATGTTTAAAGGTTGGGAAAGGAATGAGTACTTTAAAAACTGTTGAAGCCATTTCTGGGAATGGGTTTCTTAGGGA
>NW_009614795.1:11342-14775 GCF_000690535.1 Cariama cristata
CTTTGGCAAAATGTGGCAGAGTTTACTTTATGGTTTTTAGAAAGCCCATTTCAAATTTTGGTAGTCAGGATAGTTTGGTTAACTTTGTTTTGCATGTGTTGTAGAACTGCCTCAGTAAATGGCTGAGGCTTTTTCAATTTTCATTTGGTGGTCCAGAAAAAAAAACAAAAAACCAAACTTGGAATTGATAATGAAGTTGTTGCATGTTTTAAGTCATTACTTCTTCCAGATTTCTAAAATTATCAGTATCGTTAGCAATTTCATGATGACTCAGAATTCTTGCTTTGAATGTAAGCCCCGCTTCCAAGCTCCTTTGTAAGAAATCTCTTGGTAGTGAATACCTTAATTTCAGCTTTGGAAATCAACGTTCAATTAACTGAGGTGTGAAAAGCAGTGTCTGTGAACTGTTGAGCATGGCTGGTGGTAGAAGAACTTGCTGAAGGTGATGCTTAGTGTCACGGTTACTCCTGTAACTGGCTCGTCTCTGTACCTTTCCATGCAGCGATGACAGGCTGTCCCCGAGGAGGACTGTTTCATTCCCCAGCATCAGGATCAGGATTAAAAAAAAAAAAAAAAAATACTGATGCGGTAACAACCATCCCCTTCACTTGCTGCATATCGTGGGGCATTTTTCGGCAGGAGAGGAAAGGGTGGAACAGCTTGATTTTTGTGGCAGCTTTTTCAATTAAGTGACGAAACTGCTATTTCTGCTCAGAGATTTAGATCATCTGTACAAACAGCACTTCGCTCTGTTCTTCCATCTTGCGTTGCTCCTTAAAGCAAAAGGCATTCTTCAGTTGCTCAAACCAACGCAAGAATTTCAAAGCAATGTCCTCCTTCGGCGTGCTTGTATATGAAAGCATGTATTGAAAGGACAGAAAATGATCTTCACCAGCAATACGAATGCATTTGTCATAGTTGTTGCTTGCTTTTGTTCGGTGCCCGTGAAGCCCGCAGCATCGCGGGCGTGCTGTGGAAGGGTGTCGTTTGCCTGCTGCGACTGGTGTCCTCTAACGCCAGATCTGTTGCAGACAGACGAGTGAGTCAGCAGTGGTGTATGAATTGCATTCCAGTCGAATACTTTGCAATAGTAAGTAAGGTACTTCAGGATGCTTCTGTTTAGGTGGGGGAGAAATCGGCTTGCCTGTTTAAAAAACAATCATGTTTTTCTAAAAATAGCCCCCGCCGCCTCACTGTTGGATATTGGTTTTTTAGCAACACTTCAGTTTTTGTGCTGTCAAGTTGCAAAACCCCAGAGTGTACAACACTTTTATTGAATCAGCGTCAGTCCATTGATTCATACTCTTCGTGCCCCCCCCCAAGTCTTTTTCCATTTTCTTTACTTATTGGCATGTTGTGGAACTCCTTTTACAGTAGCAGCTCTGGGTTTAAAAACGAACCTGTAATGATGCACAGTTAAGCTTAAGCATTCAATTCTGCTGCCTCGCTCCTGTTTAAAAGAAGAAATGCATGCGAGCTGTGCATGTACCGCTCGGGAGGAGCGAGGGAAGGGAAGAGGGGTCACATGAGATGCAGGAGCCAAAAGTGGATCCTGCTTTCCAAGAGCGTGAGACTGCCCTGGTTATTTTGGAACTTTTTATCTCTCTCTGGCTGCGTGTTTTGAGGCTTTGGTGTTTGGACAAGTCTGTGAGGCTGCAAACTGGAAACGCTGCTGTTAAGATGTTCTGTTCCCTTCACTTGGGGTGTCTTGTCTGCTTCGCTTCCATCTTGCACCAGCTGGGAATCCTGGAAAGTAGCTTGTGTCTTAGCCTCTCGGAGAGGAAAAGCCAACAGCAGAAGAAAAGCTTCTGAACATAAAGTGCAGGCTGAAATGCATGAAAAAAAAACGTGTAGCAAAGTCACGATTGCGAGTAGAAATTTGAGCAAGTTACATGGTTATTTGGTGAAGTTTGGGCATCTGTCTCATGGATGATACCGTAGTTGAAACTGAGTTTTGTTTTGATGTGGTGTGTCAAAATGAATTTATTTTACCCCTGTTGCTAGCGTGAATACTTGTCATCTATGGAGAAGTGTTGTGGAAAGCAGGCTAATGTACTGGATTGTTTTGCTATTTGTAATTTATATAGCTCTGCTGCTCAGAGCAGGATGCCGAAGGAGGTGCTTTTGAGTATAAATGCTCGAACTGGCAGTAGGTAGAAGTCAGGTTGAAATTGGGAACGAGGAGGCAGTGATGGTGTGTGCTAGCTGGAAGTCAGGTAGTTCAATGTTGATAGGCAGGCGCACGTGATTTATAACCAGCTTCTTCTGCTTATGGCATGTAGTGACTGATAAAATAGTAAATACATTGCTAATTATATAGCGCCTTGTGTTAATTTAACAAAGAGGTGTGGACAGCTTGTAGAGTAAAATATGTTCAGAGTGAAGTTCAAAGTCTAAGATTTGTGTGATTCGATAGTATCTGAAGTTATCACAAGCTCTGAAAGTTAAGCGACTTAATGTTTTATTGGATTTTTTTCAAGATAAGCTTTATTTAGGGTTTGGGCAAGTACAGAATAAACTGGAAACCAGATGTGAACCCCTTTCAGTGTCTGTATTGGAGGCAGCCACAGATAACTTATTTGGATTTCTCAAAAGCTTTCATATTTTTCTCTTTGCGTAAATCATCTTTTGAATCGTCCGAGCAGACCAATGTCTGTTGATACCTGGATTACAACACAGTAAATGCTAATTCTTTTTTTGAGAGTAGAAAACATTATTTCTGTGTATTCAGTTCTTAATGTTTTTCTTAAGTCTTCTAGTTAACTGTGTAAATGCAGAACTTGGTCCGTGCTGCTTCCCTGTGAATACTTAGGCTTGTGGGAATTCTGCAAGGATGGAATGAAGTAGTTTGCACCCTACTACAGGCTTTTCTTCGTGTACAAGTAACTGGAATATTAATATCTTGGGAGCTACTGCAATGTCTTCCATTCTGATGATTACTCTTCGGAGCTTCGTTATATTTTAACCATAAATATAAAAAAGATTCTTATAATTGTGGAATAATTCAGGTTGAAAGGGACTTTTGGAAATCACTTGTTTCAACCCCCTTGTTTAAAGCAGGACCAATTTCAGACATACCATGCTTTGTTCTTACTCCGTCTAAAATTAGTTTGAGGAGGAGTATGTTAATGCGGTAGGGTATGGTCTGTTTTCGAGCTGCTAGTTTCATTTCTGTTTTGCTTTTCAGTGAAGCTTCTTCACTACATTATCATTTCTAATAATGTTTAAAACTTGGGAGCACTTTCTTTTCTTGTTCTGTTTAAAAAAAAATAGATCCATATATCATTACACCAGCAGGAAAATAAATACCAGTAATTTTCTAACAATTTGTTGTGAATTTTTTACTACATCTGCTCTAGACATAAACTTAAAATTTTCTTATTTGGCCTTTTTCCTTAGTGCTAATTGGATTTTGCTAAGAGATTCTTTCCCT
>NW_009614795.1:14806-29886 GCF_000690535.1 Cariama cristata
CCTAATTTCTCGTAGGTTGCTTTTGGCAAGTGAATTATAGGTAGTTCACAATAAGAAACTAGAGTATTTGTCCAGAAGTGGGGACAGAAGTGTTTGCTTGTTTTGTTTTTTTTTTTAATAAACAAGGTATATACTCCTTTTCAGATCTGTACGTTCCCATCTATTGCAGTATCTTACATTTAGGCATTCAGAGTCACTTAAGCAGCTGCTATAGTGGTCTGTTATGTAGAAATCATGGAAAGTGATAAAAACATTAGTGTTTATGTAGCTTTGCCAGGGCTTGTATGCCTGAAATGCATTTTTTGTTTGTTTGTTTGTTTTGCGTGATATACCTATTTTGGGATCACTGGGGACTTGAACATGGATTCTAATTTGGAACATCCTGCAGTTTAGTTACACGAGAGTATTTTAATAGTTTCCTGTAGGATTTAATGTGCCACTCAAACTGCAGAGAAAGACCGGTATGTAACATCTGTGTGATTGTAGTGAGATGATGTGCGTTAGAAGAGGATTACTTGACTCTGCTTTTCTAGTGGATTGCCTTCCTAATGGATGTTAACCATCAGCTCCCCAATAGCACAGACTTCTAATAAGTTGTTTTGTTCCCCCCTCCCCCTTTTTCTCAGCTTTTTTGGAAAAGATCCCTTACTACTGCATACGTAAAGCTGAATTGTTCGCACATGGGAGTCAGTCGGAGTTGTTGCTCTGAATTTCGTAGAGTTAAATATTTGATTCATGTCCCTTTAATGCTATTGTAGAAATTTCACATGCTTTACAAATGTTTCCGTAACTTGCATATTCAGATATTTATCCAAACATAATTGCAATGGGTTTTCCTGCGGAGAGGCTTGAAGGAGTATACCGGAACAACATTGATGATGTAGTAAGGTAAGCCTTTGTTTTTCTTAAGTTGTTCTTGTAAATCTTCAGTATCCTCTTCTGCACTCATTTGTGTTCTACTGAGGAAAGGATGTGTCTTCTGACTTATAAAAATGGTAAGATTTTTGCATCTTGTAGATGTTGCTTTATTAGCTTTCCTGAAGAATGTTGGAAACAACGAAAGTGGTATTTTCAAGAATTTTAGACCAGGCTGCTGTTCTGGCTTGGTCTCAAACTCCTGTAATCTGCTTTTGAGTGTGAAAAATTTACTTCAGTAGATTGTGTTGGAGTAAAAGGAGATTCTTTTCTTTTAGAAAGATGTCAGTCTGTGCCTCTGTTCACACTGTTGAGAGTTTCCTCATATAGCTGATGGCATTTCAGAATGTGTTTGCCCATATTCTTTCTTCAATTGATAAGTATAGGTGACCTTATTTAAAGGCCTTTACATGTGGCTGTGTTCGATAATTGTGGATGAGGACAAAAATCAGCTAAAATTTGTTAGTGATGCTTTATAGCACATTTAGTAAAAAAAAAAACAAAACAAAAACCAAACAACAAAAAACCCCTGCAAAAACCCAAAATAAAACCAAACAACCCTACAGGTTGTCATTTTTAACATCAAATAAAGTTACCTACTCTGAACTGCTGGATACAATTGTAGATGATGTACTTAGTGTTTTAGGAGCAATGTTGTAATTTGTTTAGTCAACACCATACCTGGGGAATGTAGTGTGAAGGGGTTGCATTAAAAGCTAAATACTTGGCAGAAGCTCGCAAACTTTAGTGGTTTTAGTATCCTGAGTTCTGATTTTTTGAAGTCATGCACGATGCTTTTGAGATCTTTGGGTATTTGAAGTCATAAATTCAGTAGCTCTCCAAGAGACTCGATGTTTGGGGATGTAAAAGGGCATGGTTATGCGGTGAAGTTAGAAGTAGGTGTATCTGGGCAAGAAGGTGCGGCTCCCAGGTTTGAGATACCACAGAAAGTTTCTCGTAATTGTTGGCAGGCAGAATTAGCGCTGCTTGAATTTCACTGGTAATTGTTTGCATCCAGGTTTGTACAGAAATGAGTTGAAACAGCTCCTCGGTTCTCACGCTGGGAGGAATTGTAACCCTCGACTGAGAATCGGTCGTCTGGAGGCAGCAGCTTCCCTGTGCAGCTGCAGTTAGCTTGAGAGGAGTTCGAAGGGGTTTCATTTTTGCACGTTGAATCGTTGTGATGAAGCTGTCTGTCCACGAATAGTACTGAAAACGTCAAAGGCTGGATTTCACCAGGCTTGCAGAAGCGACCTTGTTCTGTCACATGGTAGCGAGGAGAAGTTGCTTTTCCAGAGCTGGTCACATCAGGAGGTTCAGCACAGCAGTCTGTAAATACTCCTCCAGAATGTCTCTCTCTGCTAGAATTATTAACAGAGGCGTGAAGTTGTGTTTTCGAATTGTATCTTTGCACCCAAGAAAAAGCTTTTGTTGTCCTTTTGGGACAGTTAAGGACTGTCCCTCAAACTATCTAGCCATCTTTCTTTACCAGCAGAGCCACCTTTTCTTGAAGTTGATGTGGGCATTGCGTGTGCTATGTGAAATATGTGGTCCCTGATGGAGTTCATCTTTGGAAATGGTAGGATAGGGGCAAAGGCTGGGCTTGGAATACACGACGTGGGAATAATCCACATAAATAATAATAGGCAGTAGTCTTTGAAGGCCCTCTTCCATTCACAGCATTGATTTCCTTTGCTTCTGTATGAAGGAAAATGTATTTTATTGGTTAAGTACATAGATATTTATGAATTAAACTTTTGAAAAGGAATGACTGTATAATTATTAAGTTTTCCATAAACAGTCTATGAAAAGGAGTAGTGATCACTTAAAAGTGTAATCAACCACATTAAGATATGGAGAGCTGTAAATTAAGTGACTGTAGGGAACTGGGTGCTAAAATAGTGTTATGTTTGTTGCCCCCTGTTTTTAAATGAGAATAATGCACACAATGGGATCCTGCAGCATTCTGCATGTTGCAATCAGCAGGTCCTCGTCTGCTCCTGTCATCGTTTTATTGTGGAATATTTTTCCAAGAGCTTTTTATGCAGAGATTCAAGGTGTTTGAGCTCCGGAGCAGTTGGTATTGAGCTAGGATACGCCAGTGGGCTTTTTCTGAATAGTTGGTATCCTGACAAATTTAATGCTAACACTGTATGAGAATTACAACCTGAACTGCTGACTGTCTCTTGGGACTGACACTTTGAGAGGTTTTGGATGGAATTTTATCCTTAGAAAAATACTTGCATGAAAACTTACACTCAGCTTTGTGGATATTACTGGCAGAAGCGGAGTCAGCTCTCCACCGTGTTTTAAACAAGCGAGGACATCTCCTGAAACAAATCGCCATGTCCACCATCGTCCTTAATCTCTCAAAGTCTGCCAACAGGGGCACCAGTGGGAGTCATGAAATATTTTTGCCGATGAAATTGGAATCTCGTACTCGGTGCTGCACGAGGAGCGTTCACATCTGTTCCTATTTTAACGCATCGCTTTAACCACAGAGTTCTTCTAGGTTCTTCTGGAATATTATGACTGATAACCAGAGCTTGTTTTTGCTTGAGCTTTCCAGGATTTTAGCAGCTAGTGTTTCTTTTCAATTTGAACAGCATGTTCTGTCATGGCTAATTAAATTCCTTCTGGCTGATGTGCAGATACACACTGTTGATGATGTTAAGTGTAAACATTTGTATGTTATTTCTTCTTGAACATTGCCAGGTGACACATCATATATAATCACGGCAATTTTGATGAATCATGCTTGCAGTTTGGCTCTCCCAGGCTCGTATGGGATTTTTTTTTTTTTGTTACAAAGTGAACATGACAATGAAATGAGTGTGAAAAAGTATAGTGGTCTTCCTCCTCCTTTCTGAACTCAGAATATCATCGCACGCTGTCCTCAGACTTCAGTGGCAAATAATGGCCATTCTACAAACCTGGTATTAGTATAAGTGATTCTGGCTGTTCTGACTGGAATACAGAAGTTACTGTAACTGCTTTTTTCTTCGTTGAAAATACCACCATGGCAAAATATTTTGCATAGATGATTAAATTGGAAGTAAGTGTTTACGGATACTTTGTGTAATCAATGCTTTCTACTTCAAGAATAAACAACCCTTCCTCAACTTAATATATTGATGTGCAGGTATCTTTAGAAATCAGTGCAGATCAGTCCATACAATAAATATTTCAGTTGCGGGTCAGATCCTGGTCTCCTCAGTTGCATAAGTAGTCTTATTCATGCTGCTGGGTTATTTGTGTGAGTGAGGTTTGCAACACGCTGCCTCCTTGACTTTGAGGCACTTGAGGGCCAGCTGGGACTTGGAGCGCAGAACTGTACATGCTGAATGGTGCTTTAACGATGCTGCAAATTAAGGTCAAACATTATTGCGATGTATATTAATACGTGCCTTTTTTTTTTTTCCCCTACTTAAGGTTTTTGGATTCAAAGCATAAAAACCATTACAAGATATACAATCTGTAAGTATGCTCTTATAGATCTATTTTCCAAAATAATGAGTTCTAAAAATAGCTTATGACTGAAAGCGGCTTGTTGCTGTACTGAAGCAGAGCTAGAGATGTTTTGCACATTTCTTAAAACAATTAAGCCTGATTGAGAGGACTGTTACTTCATTTAGTGTAGCTGAGTGAGGTTAAATGAAATGCTGGTCTGTATTCATATTACTTGAACGCTTTTAAATGACTTGGCATCTAGCCCATCTGGAGCTTGTACCATGTGATTAAAAAGTGAAAAGTAATTCACAGCAGGCTTTCTGTTAATTTATTAATGTCTGCAGTGAAGAAATTACCAAATGAATATTTTTCCTGCGTTTTTTTCTCTCTCCTCCCCCCCGTTTAATTGAACTGTATTGGTACCCAGGTTCTGTTTGCTTCCTCACTTTTCTTGACTGTCCATGTTTATTACTTTGAAAAAGCTATTGTGGAAATCGGTAATGTGATGGTTTCTCACTTTTGTAAGTGTAATGTTTTCCTCTGAAAATTTAGTTATGCAGAAAGCTGTTCTTGTTACAGAAGGGTTTTTTGGTGGTGTTCCTTCATCATCTTTATATGTTAGCTTAGGCTAATTTCATTTGTATAAATGATTTGGTGATGTCACTGATATCGAAAAGTCGGTCATGGTTTTCCTGCCCCTCAGTTTTTCCCACGAATCTAAGTTGAAGATTTATTGATTCTCTGAGGTGTTAAGGCTTTTTTTTAAATGAATATGTTTCTAAATATCTGCAATTAATGGAAAAATTACTGCAGTGTTGAAATCCAGGCAATGCATTGCATCGTAATCGATCATAAAAAATACGTATTTAAATATGCCTCTGATTTTGTTGAACTAAAAGCTGAGAAGTTGTATTCTGGTTATTGAAGTTATCTGTAAATCCTCGGGTAAGATGGGACAGCAAAAGATAGGTAAATAAAATATGCATTAAAATAAACTCATTGGACACCTTTCATACAGTTCAGTAGCAAAATTATTTTTTCCAGCTTAGAAGCCCGCCAGAATATTAGCCTTTTAATAAATGCTGTCTTGGTGGCACTGAGCAGGAGGAGAAGACAGTGCTTCCTAGGATAGCTGACAGCTCCTCCTGCCTGTAGGTGCAGCTCTCTAAAGAGGTAACTTTCTGGATGTCTTCCTTTAAAGTCTTCTGGAGCTCGGCGCTAGAGATCTGTATCACGTAAAAATCTAACTACCATGGTTTTATTTAGACCCCCCTGAAGCCTCCTGACAGCTTCTGCTTGGTTTGAGGGGCAAAGCAGAATAGGACAGATAAAACTGAATTTCCTCCTGCTGCTTTGGTCTGAGTTTAGCTGTCAGCTTCTGTGAAGTGCGGCTCTGGTATCATTTACAAGATCAAGGTTTGATGAGCTGCCTAATACTGAGCTTGTTTTGAATCGGCCCGAGAGGTGACAAGTAAAAACATTAGGTTGCTGTGTGCAGACTTGTAGGCTTGGTTAGAAAGTAAAAATTTAGTAAGACTTCTGTGCATCTTAGCAAGTAGCTCCTCAGGGAGGTGGTGCTTGAAAAGTTTCCACTTTGCTGTACGCTAGCAACCTCGTTTTACTCTAGAAAAAAGCAAAAACTGATCCCCAGCCCTACACAGGAACAGTGTTAAAGTTTTTTAAGTGAGAAGAGCTGTGATGAGACCAATGCTTTTGACATTTACGTTGCTGATGCGTGTGTTTTCAACTGTGGAAGGAACTTGTCCAGGTGTGCCAAAGGTATTTTTGTCTTCAAGTTCTTCATATAAAAATTGTAACTTTTCGGTGCAAGAACCCCTCATCGATGATTCCCCCCCCTTCTTGCTAACTTCAAAACAATGGCAAGTTGAAACTTCTAAAATTACTATATTCACCCCCAGATGAAAACTTTGACAGGATAAAACATCCTTGTAAAGTGCTTGGGTTTTCTTCTTCCCCGAAACGTGGATCAGTTGCGAAGGAAGATTGAAGCGATTACTGCACAGCTTG
This sequence comes from Cariama cristata, assembly GCF_000690535.1. NCBI lineage: Eukaryota > Metazoa > Chordata > Aves > Cariamiformes > Cariamidae > Cariama > Cariama cristata. The sequence goes on from NW_009614795.1 coordinate 21,200, forward strand.
GACAGCATAGCTTTTTAAACTGTGTATCTCTGGCTAGAGAGGCCGGGTTATCTCTTTATCTTTATGCGGGCAAAATTTATACACACGTTAAGTACATAAATGCCATAAGGTGAATTGTTGCAATATTTGGTCATAAGATGGGAAGAAATTGCAGCCTTGAGGTGTTTTGGAGAACAGCATCTCTTCAGATTAAGCGAATCCTTTGTAAATAATCTATTATCTGTGTTTAAAAGCAGCAGGTGGGAGTTCGGAGGAGTTACGTGATTATGTTCAGAATTATTTCAAACACTGTCATGGGGTTTGAGTTCCCTTAAGGTAGCTGTTACATGAAGTTGATAATAGTGTGTGTATTGAGCAGTGTTATTCAAAAGGATTGAGAGAAATTTTTCTGAACTGATGCTTAAATGATGTCAGTTATGGCTCATCCTCGCATCTTGGCTTTTAACTTCCCAGTAAATGTTTGAGCAATCAATTTAATTTTGTTTCTTGTTTGTGTTGGATTTTTTTATGTGTTCTTTTAACCCTTTGCTATTTCTTCAGTATTCTTCTTTATTTTAACATGTTCTGCCACCCTCATCGCCTAACTTTGCATACTGCCAAATTGTTACTTCCCCTATTGTAATAATCTCCATGTTCTCCAGTATATTTCTTTTAACTGTCCTACAGGCAAATAGTTAAAGGAAGGAGCTGTAATGAACAATGTGGATTTTATGTGTGTACTTTCTGTACCTCTGTGTACATGGGGTTGCGCTTTGGCATAGGCTGTCATCTTTTTGATAGCCTGTAGTCCTGTCGTCGGTGGGATTGTGGTTATGATCAGAAAGGTGCCTGGCTGGCAGCGTTTAGGATCTGGGTTGCTTTAAACTTGCTTTAATCGTAAGGAGGATTACAAGAATCATGCCGACCCATTCCTCAGTCCCAAAATCCAAAAAAAAATGTTCAGGTTTCATCTGGAGATCTGACCGTATTACGTGTCTAATAGTGTTTAAAAAAACCAAATGCATTTGAAATGCTAAGCAACGGAAGCATCCCCCAAAGTGTATGTCGGTGGGATCTGTGCTGCAGATACGCATTTTGTGTAATGAAATGGGAGTATATGTCTGGAGCTCTACATTTGTTGTGTACAGCTCCCATAAGAGGGCATAATAATAATACAGTTGGACTTGATGATCTTTGAGGTCTCTTCCAACCATAATGATTCTGTGATTCTATAAAGAGTGACGTGACTATGTTCTGTGCTCAGTTTCTATCCTTGGTATCAACAAAACTATTTTTTATCCCTTATGGTATTCTACTTGATACTCTCTCAAACTTCAAACTTTGAAGGCTCTTTTGCCCATATGTGGATTTTTTTAATGTTTTGAAGGCTTTCATCTCTTACTACCCCTTTGAATTGGGTGTTTCTTTAAAAGGAAGAAGGCAACTTCATTGGATAAGGTGCTTTGTGTTAACTGCTTTGCTTCTTAGCAGGCTCAACTTCCAAAGTTCAGATGCTGACTAGCTTGTAACAGGCTTACCCAGCACGGCTGATGGCTACTCCAGGCTTGGTGGCTCCATCTTGGGTGTACATACTCCGTCTAACCTTTCTTCTCAAAGACTTGAGCGCAGATAATGTTTCTTTAAGTCCCATCTACCAGCTTAACCTGCGCCGTATCACTTCTGACCCAGAGAAAGCATCAGCAATGTGATCAGAGCTGTGAAAACTGCCACACTTTTCCCTAGCAGAGGCTAGAGTCGAGAGGGCTCTGGAATTCAGAGAAAGGGAAGCACTGGGTGCACGTGCAACCCCAGCAGGCCTGCCTCTGTCCCTGATGTATGAGATTCGTGGACAAAGCTCAATGCAGCACGTGCGAGTCTCCAGTTATGTGCAACAGTCATGCAAGTAGGAGCCTAAAAATTTGCGTGTCTGAAAGTGTCAAGGAAGCTCCATACGGCTTCAAAGGCTGCAGTCATAGCATACCTATTAAAGAAAGATAAGTTCATACCAGTCCTGAAACTGGTGTGGGTATTTGAGCCCTATGAAGAGTACAGGTTATAATCAGAAGAGAAGATCTAGATGTGTTTTGTCTACTGAAATGACTCCCAGTCGTTGTGTTTCAACCTGGAGTCCTGTTGTTTCAAGGCAGAATTGTTCTCGTTTTCATTTCTGAACTGCATTTTCACTTGCGTCATGTAAGGGCACATCATTTTGCCTGCAGAGAGCAGCTCCAAGGAAAATTAAGGAGGGCATGCACTTCTTGCTTTCTTTTCCCCTTACCCCCAACATCTGATCTAGCTTGTTCCTTTACAGCGTGCCATTTTGGCTGTATTAGAGCTCTACTGATTGGATTGTTTATATCTGATTACTGACGTTCATGCCTAGGCAAGTCATCCTGGCAGACTAATACGGTGTGGTTTGCTGCGCCACTAGGTAGCTAGAGTGGGTCTCTTACAAAGCGGTGAGATAGACATTGATGCAACTCCAGTCTTCAGAAATGTGCCATTTTCCAGGATCTGTGAGGGGAAAACTGGCTGCCTGTTTTTTTGTTAGTTCACCTAATTCCAAGAACGAATGCCAAGTTGGAGAGCAGTAGCATAATCTCTGCTTGATATAAGTGGTCTCCATTATAATATTCAGTGGTGCTTTCCGTTGCCTGTGGTGGTCTTGTAACTGGAGGAAGAATGCTTGCTTAGGTTGCGCTAGCCAAGGGTCCTTGAAATGTCCTTGTGATTCCCATCACCTGTAGCACCCATGTTGTTGTTAAGGCATCTTGACATGTGTTTTGAGTTCAGAGCCAATTGGATGAAGGTCATAGCTGTCTACTCTTTATGTGTTTGTGTGGGAGCTGTTAATAATACAGCGTTAAAAAGTAATAGTGTATTGCATTACTTGCTTGAATGTCTCCCTCGAGAATCACGCTGACTAAAACGTACTGATGGACTACAGTTACCATAGGGTAAGTAATTGTTTTTCAGTAAAAGAACTGATATTTCAGTGAGCAACTTTATACATCTGCAACAAAACACTTTTTCGGTATGTAGCCTCTAGCTATAGTTTTATATCATAAAGGTGATGGATATACATGATTTTCCCGTATGTTGATCTGTATATTCCAAGGTGTGACAGATGTTGGGAGTGCCTCAGAGACTTGTCTTGAACTCTTGTCTATTTTTCTTTTTCAGATGTGCTGAAAGACATTATGACACCGCCAAATTTAACTGCAGAGGTACGTTTTTACTGTCTAATATGTATCATTCTCTTTAAACTTCAGTGTTTCTGAATGAAGGTATAAAGGAGGAACTGATAAATAGTAATGTAGGAGATCTGGGCACAAGGAGTGATGGCAGATTGCTTTGAGTCAGTGGAAAAACTTGATACAGTCTTGATGCTTTTAAAAAAGAAGGTTCCTGACAGTTAACCAGATCGAGATCTAATAAAGCAGTTGGAAGTCTACTGTTGCAAAAATTTTTGAAGAATGGGTTATATAGAAGTTTCTGTTCAATTCAGTGTGCAAGCTTATTGTAAAATTTAGGTACGAAGCTTAGAGAAGTCTGTTTTTTTTTTTTTTCAGAAGCATCACTTAGAATAAAAATGGAGAACACTTACACCACTGTCACTATTCATATAAAAAAACTTTTTTAAGATCTGGAGCAAACCTTCAGTTGCTTAAAAAAAAAAAGAAAAAATAATTAATTGAGATGAGTTGGTTCTTAAACACTTCTGAGAGCTTTCCAGAACCAGTGAGGAAACTTTTAGGGGCTCCTTTTAATCAGACCCTTGGTGAATGGAAACTGATGTACCTGTTTGGTCAGTAGTAACTCCTCAGGTAATGAATAAATACAGATTTAGGTTTATTCTTTGTGCAGAGGAACATCTCTGTGCACAGTAGTAGAGCTTGTAGTTCCTCTTCATGCAATGCTTTAAAATGGCTGGGTAGATAAGGAGTACTTGTGTGTATGTAATTGTAGGAGACGAATAAATTTTGGCCTTACTGGCTAATACTACATCATAGCAAGGGCTCAGCTGCTTTTTAAAATTATTATTATTATTTTAAAGCATCCTTCTGGTTGTAAAGAGGGTCTTTAGAACATGACCAAAATGTAATTGGCTGCTTTAATGTCTGAATATAGAAGGACTGAAATTGTCATGTTGAAGTCATCTTCGCTTCTGATTTGCTCTTACAATACTGAATGACAGTGTCCTGAAACTTCACTCAATACGTACAAGCTAGAAGAAAAAGTATTTTAAGATCTGCTTGAGCAATACGTTGGGTAAGAGGAGAAAAGGCGTAAATGAAAAGGACGTGCTTCTAATATGTCCAGAACGTATGCTTGCTTTAACTTACGCTTTTTATTACAGAGGTGCTCAGATCCCTTCACTGTCAGTCCCAGACCAAAATGTTGTTTATGACGGCTGCCTTTCACAGCTCCTCTGCATAAGACAACACTGTTGTAGGGCGCTACGTGTTGCATTTTTTTCTTTTCATCTCTGGCCTTAGATAACCACATTGGTGACTCAAGACTTCCCTTAGCAGAGGAACAACAGTTCTACTCTAAAGTCTTCTGAAGTGAATTAATTTCAAAGGGAACTTCTTATTTGTACACTTAGCATGAAACACCATAGTAATTCATTATTCAGCTTGGATGCTCTTGCACCAAATTTGAAACCAAACATTGAAAGCTCTTCATCTTCTTTGGACACCAACTTTCTGTCTAGGGTTTTCGCAGTTTCTGAAACGCTTCCATGCTGGAAATTGCCTTCTGCTTTGCCACATGTTTTCCTTTTTATTTTTATTTTTCGGTCCTTTATGTGCTATGGGATTTTTCTTGCAACATCTAGGAGCTTGGAAAGAGTAATCGGAACTGTTCTCTGTGCTGTCTGCTCCAGTTAGGGACCAAAATCCATGGAGGACCCGCGCCCTCTCAAGAACCTGCTTAAGGTTGTGCAGCTTAATGTTTCCTAAGGTTCATTTCTGACTCTTAATCCCCCTGGACCATCATAGGGCACTTATTTCATCTGCTCCTCGTTCCGTCTTTGAAGAAAATACGGCAAGGTTTTCCTTTGATGCCGGATCTTGGAGAGCATCTTCAGCGTGCTGTTACTGCTTGGGATTTTTCAGGCTGTTCTTTCAGGACTACTTTGTATCTCCTTTTCACAGGAGACTTACTGGATATAGTTAAGATAGACTCGAAAGTTGTGCAGTCAAATTTGCAGCATCTCCTAACAGCTTCTTTTCTTAGGCGTTTCTAAATAAATTCCTCCTTTCATTTACATCTGCTGCAAAAAGTGACATGTCTGTAAGTTCACTTAAAAGGATTATTTGGGGAGTCTTTGAATCTTCCATGTGGAGGAATTTATTAGTGTGTGTTCACGTTCGTTAACGTTTGCTGCTGCTTTAGCAAAGATTATTCACTTTATCGGGCTTCCCTATTTGGTGTTCTGGGAGATTAAGTGGGCGGTCTGTACTATGAGTGAATAAACTGTGCTTGCGGATCTCTCCAAAAGGCTTCAGATTTGTGCTGCAGCAATTTAGCAGTTCCATAACTTTACCCCTCACTTCTGCTCTTTAAGTCCTTGGGGATTCATCAAAAGGAGCCTTGCGTGTGTGACGAGAGTAGTACTTACGAAACGAATACAAACACTTGCCAAAAAATGAAATGTATTCATTTTTAGACCAGAAAAGGAAATGGTGTTTCTAGCTGAGAATTTTTAAGTGAACCGGAGTTGTATTTATAAGATCCTAAGTCTGTCGCTTGAGAATTGGGGTGCACTTGATAAAGTGCTGTTCTCCTGACGAAACTAGTACAGCCCTATGTAATTCTGCCAGTCACCATGGCATTGTCTGTCATCTGATCTGAGGTGCTAGAGGTTTGGGTGCCTGTCCCTACTTACTGCTTACTTTTTGCTCTTTTGAGTTTTCTTTCATTTCCTGCATGCTCGCTTGAAATTCTTTCCATCTCTAGATGGAAAAAAGTGTTTCTTATACAAATATATAAGAAAAAAGGACAAATTCGTTCAGTGGTTTGACTTTAAAACCCAGAAGTATTGCAAGTGCCTTACATGAGATTTCTTTTTCAATTACCACTTTTTAATATGGAAATTGCAGTTTTTTGTCTCAGAACTCCTTTAAGCAAATTCTGAGAGTTTGTTGCCAGTGTAGATCCAACTGTGGTCAGAATTTTTCAGCAAAATTCCTATTGTCTGATCAGTGACTGAGGTCTGGCCCTGTTTTCTCGCAGCAGGTAGTCTAATTATTGCTAGAGTAATGGGTTGTCACAAGGTTATTCTTTGTGCCAATGCACTTTGAAATTCTAGAAAATTTGTGATGTAAGATACAGAGTCAGTGCCACTCATTTCAGTAGCGGTGTGAAATAGTCTCTTCATGTAGCAGGATGCTTGCTTATGTATTACTAGAGAAATGTCTGCAATGCATATATGTAGGACATTGCTGAATAATACTGGAATAAAACATTTATATACCTATATAAGACAGGGTTTTGTTTAGAAAGTTAATTTTTTGCATGCTTGTCACAAAATTGACCTGTCTAGTTGAGCTTGCTGTAATTTCCTTTTGAGATTTGATAAATTACTACTTCTCATTGCAGTTGCACAGTACCCTTTTGAAGACCATAACCCACCACAGCTAGAGCTTATCAAACCTTTTTGTGAAGATCTTGACCAATGGCTAAGTGAAGATGACAATCATGTTGCAGCAATCCACTGTAAAGCTGGAAAGGGACGAACTGGTGTAATGATATGTGCATATTTGTTGCATCGAGGCAAGTTTTTAAAGGCTCAAGAAGCCCTAGATTTCTATGGGGAAGTAAGGACCAGAGACAAGAAGGTGAGCTATTTTCTGTTCTACCTGTATCTTTATGCTTTTCCTGTTTGAGGTCAATTTGAATAGTCAAACCCTTTAAGAAATACTTTCCATCTGCTGCGATATCTGGTTTGATTTAGGTTTAACTTTATTGGATCAGTGCAGTTGTTCTAAATGAAAAAGCTTTCCTAAGTAGCAGTAGCAATTAGTCACAACACTGAAACAGTCTGGTTTTTCCATCTCCTGTTCAAGAAGATCTGGACAGTTTATTTTAAACAGCCTTTTAAATAGCATTCTGCTGTGTGTTGCATCAAATGGGTGGTTGATGAGTGAACTTTCTTGTTCAGCATTTTCAGCCCAAATAAGAGGATTATTCTAGCTTGTTTTGCCTGAATGGATGAGTTGTTCATCTCCTCGGGTTCTCTTGACTTCTATGGTGATGTGTGGAGATGCATAGTCATTACAGCACGTGTTACAGTTGAATATCCCTACTGGAAGAGTATACTGGAAGAGTCTGTTGTAAAGTCTTCTTTTTCAGTGAAAGGGTAGTTGAGTCCAGACATTGGCTGTGTCAGAGCCTGCTTCGTGAGGTGCTGCCGTTTAGTTTCTTTTACTTCTGAGGAGGAGAAATGGGAGGATCTCATTTCAGAGAAATGATGTTCATGGCTACAAGAACTTTCTGTTAAGACCTTGTCAGTGGTACAGACAGATTTGGCAGTATCTGTATGGTAGAACTTTCTGGCATGGTTATGCCTCATTAATGGGAATTTAACCTCCTTATTTGAAATCTTCTCCAATCATAATAAGATGTGACTTGCAAGGGCACTTCAGCAACCTTCCCTTCTCATCTTCATTCATTTCCCTGTCTATGTTGGTAGAGCAGCCCAGGGGGATCATCCTGGCAGGCCAGTTTCAGCCTACTTAAGTACAGAGCGCTCTCTGTTCCTTTAATATTTGCATAAAGTATTCATTTCACAGTGTGTAGACCCCTAAAAAGCAGAGCTTCGTATTTGAAGGCTCTTGAGAGCGGAATTTGGCTGTTAATTCATTGGAAGGAGCAAAGAACCTCTTAGTTCGCTCTCTTTACAAGATGGAGCTGTTATTCCATGTACTGCTGAGAAGATAAGTTGTGGTGTAATTCCAGAGCAGAGACAGTGTCAAGGTTTCCCATCAAAACTTTGTGGCTTTTGGTAAGAGTTCACGATAGTGGAATAAGCTGTGTGATGAATAAACAATGCAGATTATTCCTACTGATAAAAATAATCTAAAAAGCCGGATAAAATACCATGAAAACTACAAAACTGATCAAATACATGGTGAAGCATGTTGTACCTCAGTTTCCCTTTTGTAAAAAGAGGGTAGTGTTTCTGCATGTTACTGTGTTGAGGGTAAGGTCAGTTAGGTGTTCTTCAGTACCCCAGTGGTACCTCTGGCATGTTTGAGGTTAGCAAGAGCTTAGTAAACAGGAATAGCAAGAACCTTGTTTAGCTTCACTGTAAATATTGTCTGTAACCAGCAACTTTGTTTTGGTTTTGATGTCTCTACTGGAAGAGTAGAAATAATTTTTTTTTTTCTCTCCCAGCTCCGCTTGAGCATGATTATCTTTATGTGGACATCGGGCGGCATGTGATTCACGTAATCCTTAAAAAGTAGTGCTTATAAACAGGTATTCCAGTGCAGGTTCTGTGAGCTTTTTTCTTCCCTTGTGGCCTGTATTTCAGTGTTACGTGTCAAGTGCTGCTCTCTGATTCGACACTCTGCCACACTTTTATATAACTGACTTCGTGAACTCAAAAGTAAATGAGGCATCAGAAGAGCTGTTTGCACCTAGGGACAAGAAAATCCACCCCCCCCCCCCCTTTTTTTTTTTTTTGTTGGATCCAAATA
>NW_009614795.1:29917-40099 GCF_000690535.1 Cariama cristata
CTTTTTTTTTTTTGTTGCTGGACCAACATATGTATGATGAAGGAAAACTGACTTTAGTTAGGAACTAACTTTTCTTCATTTAAAGGTGCACACTTTGTATATAGCTGCTCAGAATAGCGTAGCTATAATAGCTGTTGCCATTAATGTGCATGGCAAAGTGATTCTCGAGAGGGTTTAGTCCGTGCCAGCAGGAAGTGTGAGTCTAATTGCAAGAGGAAGTATGACTAATTGGTCAAGAGAACAACCTCAAGTACTTCTGTAGCAAGTGCCTGCTGGGAGAAGAAACTTCATGGAGGCTTTTGCAACATTAGGTGAGAGTTGTTGTAGATGAGGCTGACAATTGCTAGATAGTCCGTTAACGTACTGTCACCCTGGGAAAGGTAGTGGGGAATAAGGCATTGCAGAACTGAGTCTAAAAGTTTGTCTCTGACCAAAAACTGTTGTTTTGGTTTGGTTTTCCCTATAAGCTACCTCTTTTGACTTCTGTAACTCATCATAGCGGGGGGAACTTTTTCAGAAGAAGGGAATGATGAAGATTGGAAAGTATTGGCTAAATGGTCGTGTCTGTCAGTCCACCACCACTGTAGTAGAACAGGGCTGATTTCTGTTTTCTCTTTGAACCAAGGAAGACAAACTGTTTTCTGAAATTGGATAAAGAACTGCAATTGTCCAGCCTATTTTCAGAGCTGAGGGAGGAGTAACCCCCCTCCCCCCCAAAGTCTTCTAAAAAAGCTGCTGTTTCCACTGTTTGAAGTGGTTAGCTTATCACCTGTTTTTCCCTTAAGATGCGTACTGAAATACTGCTGTGATGATGAAGACTGACAGCTTGCCTTCCTACAGCTGGAGAAGGTCTTTATTTGTTCCTTGTTCTGCCTTAAAGGGTTTTGTGGTGAGGATTAGACTCAGAAGGAAGCATAGTCTACTCGGTGGATAGGTATCGGCTGAGAACAACTATTGAAGTGCTTGAGCTGGAGATGATCCATTCAGGAGCATTCTTTGACTGTCATACTGTTGTATTTTTAGGAATATCTCCTAATAGTGGTGTAACTGAACAGGAAATGGGAACCAATTATTTTATGCAAGGAAGTCTCAGAATGACTCTCAGCAGGGTAGATACCCAATGTCTGAGCTGAGCGGTTGTGATGCCTGCTTGTTCGACATCCTCAGGTGACACGCTTCGCTAAACCTGATGCCGTATGCCTAGTGTGAGGCTGCAGCTTTAGCTTTACTCCCACAGTAGGACACGTTATTAAAGTGAATGTGGGAATATTACTTCCAAAAATGTTTCTTTTTTGTAATACTGCCCATGCTACATTGAGAGGAGAACCAGAAGGAGCACCTGACAATTTTTGTGATGGTTACACAGCTCAGCAGTGCCCTGTGAAACTCTGGTATAGGGACTAGGGAAGCTTATCCAATGTCCATGTAAAAAATGATGATGGTGATGGATGGGAAATGTAAGCTTCTCGAGGAGAAAATACTTAAACTGCTTCCCTGTCCTTTATTCTTGAGTAAAAGTAAATGGGGGTTGGTTGTGCCTATTGGAATATTAGCTTGTGATGAAAGTGTTCCGCTTTGAAATCAGACCTTTGGAAAATGGAGAACTTTCTGTTCTGCATCAGTGTGGCTGGTTCTTAGGATCTCAAGGTAAAGCCTTCTTTTTTCTGGGGAGTAAAAATGTCTGGTTGGAGGGATAAAACTGCCCTCTTGGATGAGAACTGGTTTTGCTTTGAGATCAACTACCACTTTATATAGCTTCCAAAGTGACGGTGTTCCCATCGTTCTGGTCCCAGCCCTGGTTGTCCTGATAAGGTGTGCTGGGATTTCTCTGTGGGGCACATCCTTCAGGGCATGAAGAAGCTATGAGCGGAGAAGTACGCGTTTTCCTTACCTGTATGGTTTTCTTCTGATTGGCAGCATTGGCAAAATACTGATGGTTTGGTCTGAGGCTGCGATTTTTCTCAGTCATGAAGCTCAGATCCCAGGAAAGCAAATTTGAAAGCTCTCTTAGGAAGTGGGTCTGATAACTACTGAGATGACACCTAAACCAAAACCACGGTGGGTGTAGAAGGCTGCTTAAGAAGGTCATTGTACAGGTGCTGTAGGGAAAAATCTTTTGTGTAATTTAGAAATGGCTGAAGTGGTAAGGAGACATAACTATCAACATTATTTTTTTTTAAAATAATGTCAAGAAGTGGGTATTTTCATGTGTGCAGAATAGATGCTTAATAAATCAGGAGTACTATGGCCCCTCGTAGCTTATGGCTGTTGTACAGTGAAGCAGGTATTAGAACTAACAGTTTATAGAAATACTGTGTTCTAGGTTTTGTGACCAAAATGCTCATAGACTCGTGTATGAAAACCCTTTGTTTATCTCCAGTTTATTGCAATTTCATGTTTAGTTTTAATATGAACGTTTACTTACTGATGCTGTTGCAAGTATGTAGTATGGGTTATTATAAACTATGTAACGCGTTTTCTAGGAAATTAAATTGTTTTTCATCTTTATCCCTTTTGCTTGAACATATTAGCTATAAGAGCTTTAAAACTCTTCCCTTAATTGAGGTTTAAGTTAATTTAAGATTATAATAAAAACATTCTTTGGTTATATGTTCTCAAAGCAAGTGTTTACTTCAGACTTGTAATTCAGCAGAGAAGTCCTTCATTTAACAGTGTGGGCTACTGGGCCTATATTGATTAAACTTCCCACTTTTGGCTTTTGTGAAGACATTTCAGGAGGGCATTTTGTAATAGAAGCTAGTGTCAGTCTTGAGTACAGTGATAGTAGCAAACAAAATTAGAATCTTTTGACTTAAACTGCTGTCGAAATGTAATTCCTGTATTGGTGCTCAAAAATTAGAGTATGTTCAAGGCGCTTCCTGCTTAACGTCTGACACTCTCCACCCCAAAAATAAGCAGCAGCTTGAAATTCTCTTTTACATGACCCTGAGGGTGTCTGAGGTCTTCATTTTTAAGATAGGGAAAAATCTGCGTTCTTTGCCTCATTGCGTGAGATGGATATTTGGAGCTATGTACTAAAGTAACTGGAAAACCAGCTTCCTGCTTGTTCCATGCTGGGGACCGGTGGGTGATTAATTGCCCGGCGTTAGATAATGTCTGCAAACAGCTTCCTCTTGAATGCTCCGCAGGACGAGTACGAGAGATGTGGACACGTGTCTAGGGAAAAAGAGGAACACATATAGAGCCTGTCTTTGGGAATGGTTTGGAAGTGAGTTATGTTTTTGCTAGTCCCTGAGGTGCCCAGGATGGTCCACAATGAAGAAATCGCCAAGGGTCGTCAGGAGTTACTATACTAAAAACCTGCTGGCTGGGTTTCTGTGCAGCACTCCCCTGGTTTCTAGGTGCAACCAGCTTAGATGCTTTACTTTGTGTACTGCTCTCCAGTGTAGCTGCTGCAGAGGTAGCATGATGGTTTACTCCAGGTGCTTTAGCTACCTCTTCGTTGGTGGTTTATCTGCCTTCAGTTCTATTCTGAGATAATGGGCAGGAGCTCTGTTAGGGATGCTAATAAATGGTCTTGATGGTTTTTGACATTTGTTTTCCCTCTGTTTAGGGAGTGACAATTCCCAGTCAGAGACGCTACGTGTACTACTATAGCTACCTGTTAAAGAATCACCTGGATTACAGACCAGTGGCACTGTTGTTTCACAAGATGATGTTTGAAACAATTCCCATGTTCAGCAGCGGAACTTGCAGTAAGTACTCAGCACCAGTTAACCTCCGTTAGCTCTTGTAAGGAAATGCATCTACCGTTGAACTTGGTTTGATAATGTGATGGGTTACCATTCTGTTATGTGACACAGAGCTGCATGTCTTGATGGAGGAGATGATCATACTTAAACACTTTGTGTTCCAAAACGTGCTGGGTTAGCGTGATCTATCTGCTAGCATCCTCCCAGGTGTAGTAAGCTGAGGTCTGTGAAGGACTCAGACGGTTGTTTCACTACAGTTTTAAATTGGGAAATATTTAACAGTTTGAAGATAAGTGATGCCAGAGATAGATGTAGGTAGATATATATATTATTTTATGTATATATCTATATATTTATATATATATTTGCTCCTTAGTTTTAGAAAAAGCCTTTTTTTTTCTTAATGTAGCAACTCTTGGGAAACATGAATTGCTGAAAAACATTTGCCTAATGGCGTGTTGGCTTCTAATGCAGCAACGTCATTCTTCCCATGATGTTTAAAAAAGAAAAATCAGTTCAACTGCATAAATATCTAATTAACTCTGGAATAAACTTTTCTTTATATGGAGGCTTATCAAGTATTAATACGCCTGTAAACGATTAATCTGGTTTGTTGATATACAATGTGTTAGTAAGGAACAGCAGATTCCTTGAAACTTTAAAAGTATAAATATGAATTCACTTTTGTCCTTCTGTGGGCTGCTTTATAGGGCAGTAACTGCCTAGTGTTGCGTGTTCATTTTTTGTTAGTGGAAAAAGTCTTTCTAATGGTTTTGCTATGGGGATTACTGCAATATGTAATTAATTCCAGTGCCTCCTGTGGCTTTGATTAAACTGCACTATTAATATTGTTGTAAGACAGTACCTGAACATGTAACGCACATAAGAAACAAATCAAGCAACTTGTCAGGCTAGCTGTACTTATAGGAGGAGGAGGAAGGGAGGAGTCTGTGCCGAAAAAGCCTCTGTCTTTAGGGTAGAGGTGTGGAGGTTACAGATTTCTGCAATTACCACTTATTTAATGTTTTGGATAAACTGTACTGTACTTGCGAAATCAAGCTACAAGTATGACTTGCTCGCGTGAGCATTAACTTGTTTGTCCGTACCAGACTGTTAGCATGCTATTTTCACAGTAGGGTGTTGGGATAAACAAAAGATTTGCTAAGCACCGGGGTAGATAAAGTAACTATCGACTTCAGCATCTTTGTGCACTGCAATATTTTACGTTTCTGTGGAGTTTTCAGTGATTTTTCAGAAGGTGAAACCAATGGTCTGTGTTATTTCTTTAGTTGTGTTATCTACTGCGATGGTAGTAGATTTAAAATTATCATGTGTTGGTAAAATTGACTTCTTTCTTATCTTCCTTCTGTTTTAAAGTCACTGACCGAGCAGTGTCATGCCTCTCGGGCAAAACGAAGGGATGACAGAGTTTCAAGGCTCTGAGGATTTAAGGGAGAGAAGTAGAAGTTTTATAGCTAGGCTGTTCAGCAAGATAGTGTGGGTATGCTTGGTAGAGACTTCCACAGCTCTGCAGGGTTGGTTTCGGGGTGGCTACGTACTCTGTGGCAGGGTATGGTTCAGTGTATATTGTCTAGAGAGCAGCCTGCATCTAATAGTAACAGAGAAGCCAGGAACAAATGCAGAAAGACTTCTTCAAATAAGTTTCATTTAATGTTTCTGGCTTTCATACTAGTATCTGGCAGTTTCCAAAGAAAGTTTGCTTAGGCTGCTGCACTAAAAAACCCCTCGTAGTTTCAGCTGTTACCCCTGCAGATTTAATTTGGAAAGTTATGCCGTGGGTGGCACTTTTTTGGTGATGGTGATTTACAGGACAGACTCATGGTCTGTGTCTGTCAGTATAGTCTGTTGGTGCTGGTTGGTTTGTGTATTAATGTTAAATTTTGTCCTTGTTTTTGTTTGTATTAACAGTTCTGTTTGTGTAAGAGTAGAAATCGGCTTGTGCTGACATGACTGCCCACTCTGCAATTCAAAGAAAAGATGAGAGAGAATAAAAGCCCTCAGTTATGCCCATATAACATGGAGATGAGAGGCACTATGCAAGGAAAAGTCAAGCAGTTGTCACTTCATACAGTAATTTCTTAGTATATTAAAAAGAAACGGTGCCTTTCTAGGAACCCTATGGGTGCCTGAGAGTACTGCTACAAAGAACAGAAATCTGTTAGGTTGCTTCCAGTAACACCTAGGAAAGTTTGATGTGCTGTGATGCTTAACTCTTAATAGGTATTTATTTAACTTTCAGAATATCGTAGCTCACGATTGTGATTCCGATACTAATATTGTGCTTTTTGACACTTCAAGGTGTTTCTTGTGAAGTGACACTCTGTTTTGCTATGCAGATCCTCAGTTTGTGGTGTACCAGCTAAAGGTAAAGATATTCACCTCCCCTTCAGGACCCTCAAGACGTGAAGACAAGTATATGTACTTTGAATTCCCTCAACCTTTGCCGGTATGCGGTGATATCAAAGTGGAATTTTTCCACAAACAGAACAAGATGTTGAAAAAGGTTGGTTTTCTTTTCTGGAAAATATTGAGCCAATCCTGATACAGGACTGGGATGTTGGTTATTCTTCAGGGATGTGTAATCACAGTATTTAATTCTTTGTCTAGTTTTCCCAAGGAGAGCATCTACCACAAAATGAAAGCTGGATATTTTGAGAGCTGGTGAGATTAAGTACAAAGGTTGGATAAAAATTATACTGGATGCATATTGCAGTCTTTTGGGTAGTAGTGAGTAATCTAATTGAGGAAGAAACATTCTCATTCTAAAAATAGACTTGCATACTGAACAAGTTAACTCCAGCTGTTTTCTTCACTAAATTTTCTTAAAGTTTGAGCAGGCACAGAAGATCTGTTTATGTGGTGTTGGCCGATTTCTACCCATCTACCAAATTTGGTTGAATTTCTGAGATAATTGAGTTCCTATGCACTTTGTAGGAGTATCTCTGCAATCTATTCAGCCATCTCTCGGTTCCCAGCTGCAATGCCTTGACGTTAGACGTTTAGAGACTTCACTCAGAATTGAGAATTTTATCAGTGTCTCAGTTGTGGAAAAAAATCAATCTAGAACTTATGTTGGCACCAAAGTCAGCGGGTTCTTAAAAATGAATGCCTCATCACTGGGTTTCATTAATTCTGGTGCCTGTGGAGCTGGTTTGCATCTACTGGAGCAAAAGGTGAGGATGAGACCATGTTGGTTAAAGGCTACTGCTAAAATTCTTTATGAATAGCTGTTTGCTATTTAATGGATGTTATAAAACTTAATGCATTCATTGAGCGAATCCTGTGTACAGGCAAAGCATAAAAATCAGAAAATACTAGAGCGGACTGGGAGACAAACATAAATGATGAGATAATACAGTCTCTTATAACTGTGCGCACAGGCTGTACCTACTAGATGTGTGTGTAAATACACATGTACGCTATTTTGTGGGCTTGTTCAGTTACAAGGTATCGTTAACTAGTTTAATGGTGTGATTTCACTAGCTGGAAATGTCGTGTTCTGTTGTTTGCTGTGTGCTGATGTCTGCAAAAGTTTTTAAACGGTTTCTTAATGGGAATATTTTTATCTTCTGCCTGTTTAATGGAATGCTTTAGTTGGTTGAGGCGGCTAGATACAATAAAGAGAACTGTAAAACAAAACATTTTAGAAGTAGAAATTCTACTTTAAGTCAACATTAAAATTATTGACGCTTAAAACTGCAATGCACAGGAGCCAATTTTGAGAATGGACTTTTAAAGGAGGAGCCAGATAAGTACTGTGGGCTAGACATGAGGGATGAAGGGTGGAGATGAAACAAAACTGAGGCAAGGTGCTATTTTATCCAGTCTCTGTCCTGTCTTAACTGTGAATTTGTCGTTTCTTTACCATCTTCAGTAACACATGGATTGCAGACTTTGTAGGAAGCGTTGTGCTGCATTGCCCCTCCCCGAATACGTCCTCAGAATACCAGTGCACAGCTCAGATGCTGGATGTTGGCTCTGTAGCGCTGGGAACAAACGCCTGTATTTGTTTTACCTTCATAGAGAGCAATGAACTGCGGTGACAGCATAAACTAGAGCTCCCTGTTACCACATACAATTTCTGTAGTATGAATTTGATCTTCAAGAGTGTGTAAAAATTGTCTGCAGAAATGCAGCAAGCATGTTACTATGCTGTAGTTTCATTTCAGAGCGTCTTATCAGCCATGGTTTCATTTCTTCAGAATGTCTTTGTAGTTTGAGTAGCTGGTTGATCCCCCCCGCCCCCTTTGTGTATTCTTATCAAGTACCCTAACTATTCAGGTTCTGTAGATTACAGATAGTGCAGACGTGCTCCTTTTCTCAGTGTTTTTGGACTGCTAGGGTCACGAAATGCTGAGATGGTGAAAGCTCTTCTTTCCACGTCTGCAAGCATTTCTGAGAGATAGAAACTGTCCTTTCACCAGACAGAAGTCTTCTGTAAAGAAACTACCTTGATAATCTGCCTCAAAGATCTGTTGAATCTTGTGTCCAATTCCCCTCGACCTTGTGTAAGAATGGAGGCAAAAAAGAAGTAGGTATATGGCGTTACACAGTTCTGGTAACACCACCTCTGTTAGCTCTACTGTAAATGCAGGCATGAATTGAGGGCATCTGGGACTGGGTCCGTGGATTGTCTTGGATGTAGGCATGTTGGTCTGTTTTATGAAACCACTGCTTAGGTCTTCATACTGAGAATTAGTGAAATATTCCATCTCTGTGTGCTTTGGCACTAGAGAAGATCCTTCTACATGGTCCTTCACATAAAGTGACTAAGATGGGAACGGGACAAAGGTGAATACTTTGTGGCAGAAAACCTACCTTGGCACAAAGTGGAACACGTTTCTCTGTACAAGTATTTCACATCTGTGCCTGTTCCTTTGCTGGACAAACTGACTCTACGCAGTTCTTACTCAAAACCCCAAAACAGAGGGCCTTCCACTGTGGAGACTTGTCGCGTTTTGAAGATCACCTCTATGCAGTGATCACATAATGAATGAGGAACAGCATAATTAGGAGTAACAGGATCTTATCTTTCAGAGATTCTGGTTTATTCACGTGTATTTATGACAGCTGGAATTACAGGTCTGTTGCCTGTCACTGGTTCTTGCTCTTCCAAGGTTTTCTGTTAGCAGATTTATAGGTAGATGCTAAACAAGTTTTCTTGCACACACTTAAAGGCATCACATATCTAACAGTCCACATTTTGACTTTCCATAAGAAACCTAATTAAAAAAACTAATAACATTAGTTAAAACTGTAGTTTTTGATCCATTCTGGGCCTCTGGCTGGAGAATGGCTATGTCTCATCTCTGGAGATAAATGAAACTTCTGTGTCCTCCTGCTGGGTCTGGTTTGGTGTTTGAGCGACTGATCTCAGCTGAAGTGTTTCAGATTTGCTCACCCGTAATTGCTTTCAGATTTCTTAATCCTCTGAGGAACAGTAGCATTATCTGCAGAGCTCTCTAGTATGGAGGGACCTCCTCAACTTTGGTAAAGCTGCTCTTGGATAAAATTATTGTGCATGAAAGAAAACAAACTTGAATGACCAAGTGACTTGAAGCACCTAGTGTTGCAGAGTCAATGTGAAATTTAAAGGAGTCAAGTGTCCTGTTTTTTTTAGATGGCAAAATGTAATTTAAGGAAATTCAGTGGCTAGCAAGAGCTGACCTCAGCCAAAGGTTTATTGATGCTGGTGAGAAGATGTTGGTCAGGGGGTGACTACTTTGAAAGTTACCCTGTTTCAGCTCTTCCATAGTCTGTGCCACCTGGCATCAGTTAGTAAGTCCAGAACTTTTTGTCTTGTCTAATAAAGTTACTTGCTTTATTCTTGGACCATTTCTTCAGTATGATCTGGCTACTTCATTTCAAGAATGAAATGCATGCTCATATGAGATCAAAATGACTTGAGGCTCAAGTACAGTTATGTATGAATTTCTGATGGACAGAAGTTAGTAATTGGGGGGGAGGGTGTTTGAGCATGGTTTTTTGTTTCTCTGACTTGTTTCTCTGGCTTGGCTATTCTTCTGTCTCAGACTGCTGCTGTAGTCAGTCTAGGTTTGCTTCCCTGTGTCTGTGAAGCCTTTTTCTTCCAGTTATTGATGTTGACATGATAATCTTAAAGTATTTCAGAGTATCCTTATATCACTTGGTTCAATGAGAGTCTGTTTAAAAATTACACAGAAGATCTTGTAATCTTCCTGCCTGAAGAGCCTGGGGGTAAAGGAGACCTTTTTCAGGAGTCCTCCAAGTGTAGACGAGAGAGAAACATTGGTATGGGCTATTTTTGTAAGAGTCACTGCTGTTTTATACCCAGACTCTAGCGTGGGCGGGGCTGACAGCATTGTTTGAGCTGTTGTGTATGCCATTTCATCTCTTGAGTCTGTACAGATGAGAAGTTCTGCTACACAGTTCAAGAGGACTTTCATAGAATCATAGAATGGTTTTGGTT
>NW_009614796.1:0-22965 GCF_000690535.1 Cariama cristata
CTTTTCCAACCTAAACGATTTTGTGATTCAGTAAGCACTTACCGTTTATGCCAGTGTGTTAGGGGATGATGCCACAGCCAGTGAGTTGTGTCACTGTCCGGAAGCCTGTCCGTAGGTTAATTTGGTGGTTATAGTTGATTTCCCACACATTCCGTCTTCCATAGCAATATAAGCCTAGAGTCTGCATATTAACCAGTGCTGTGTAAAACTTTCTAGTTTTTTGAACACCTTGTGTGTTTGCTGAAACACATTGAAACCTCAGGTAGTAAGGCACAGGATTACTGCCAAAAAAATACCTGGTGCAAATAGAAATTTCAGGATCGGAAACTTCATTATGATGGCTGTTGGAGATGGACTTGGGCTCCTTTTGATTCAGCAACCCCGGGGCGAGTCCCTGGCTGGATCCCGGGGGGACAGGCAGGGTGGAATGGTGTTCCAAAGGGACACTGAGCTTAGCTTGCTGTGTTGCCTCCGGTTTGGCCTCAGACTCCTAATTATTTCAAAGTTGTGTTTTCACTGTGTGAGCCATGCTTTTTTTTTTTCTTCTGCGTATTGTCCTCGCTGCAAGTTGGTATTAATGAGGCTGCCACTCTATGTCATTTTTGCTGACAGACGGGTTTTGCACAGACTCTTGCAGTGTGTTGCTGCGTGCTATGGCTGCTCCGTCTCGTGTACTGCCAGCTCGAGCGCTTGCGGATGCCTCTTAATCGATTTGGCCTCGGTGCGACCGGATCAAATGTTGCTCTGTGTGGTCTTGTTACCTTCACATCCTGTCGCTTGTGCTGAATGTTGTGATGCCTGCCTGACCGCAGACAAGTTTATGTTCCACTTTTTGTAATTTGTTTGTCATAAACTGAATGGAGGATTAAAAAATGGGATAACGTTTCTGTAAAAAAAAAAAAAGTGCATGTGATCCGTATGTACATGGACTTGAGTTACGTTTGTGTGGTAGCTCAAAATCGGTTGTCTCAGCCCTTCATCCTGCTGGTGGAATAAGAGCCGCTCCCCAGCTGGTTTGGTGGCCCAGTTCATCATCATCCTGACTTTAAGAAGCCGGCAGTCCGTGGGATTGTCTAATAGTCAACACTGTTCTTCAAAACAAGAAGTCAACAGAAAATCTGCTTGGAGCTGATCTGGTTTGAGATGAGCGTTTTGGTTTATGAGCGGTTTCACCAGCTTCAGTGGCACCTGGTTTCCTGGGGAAGCATCGTTCCACTCTGGGGAAACAAGGGATGCGCCTCACAGCTGGGTTGATCTAGTCGGGCAAGGAACGTTTCACGCTTTGCCTGTGGGTTTGTGTGGGGCACTATCCTGAAACTACTGTTTGTTTTGTTAGTGAGAAAATAATTCCAACCTCTGCTCTTTGACTTGCCTCCTTGGCAAACTGGCTAGGGGTCTGTATTCCCCAGAGGATTTAGCTGGTGTGTGAGATGGAGTTGTCATTGCTGTACTGGTGTATACATTATAGCCGTCTTGTTTGTGCAGGAAAAATAAAAGATTGTCTTTTTTCTTTCCTTTTGTCTACCACTTCTCCCCTCCTCCCTGCCCAAAGCTCAGAGATGGGTATTATAGATAGCCTATGTACTGATTTTTTTGTAAGGAGTAATACTGTCTTTGATTCTTCAGGTGTGTTATTATTAAAAGTAACTAACTTTCTTAGATCAGTGAAGGGGGCTGTGGAGGGAGAGTACAGTTCTAAGAAAACAAATGAGTATTTTGAGTAAAATATTTTCTGTGGGTGTTTTGTAGAGCTGTTTTATGTGTGATGTGCTTTTTCTTAAAACTTTAAAGCAAGGATTTAATTGCTGGCAATTTCAAACTGGGTTTGGTTTCATGGCCTCAATGAGTTTGTGAAAATGAGATGCTCAGTTTGGGAAGGAAATTATTTTGGTTAGTTGTATTAAGGTCAGCTTTGATAATTGAATTAATGCATTAACATGTCAGTATTGATGAAAACATGATGTTCCTTTCTGATCTCTTGATTGTGAATGTTGATTTAAAATTAATAACAAATTGAATGGAACATTTTTGCCATGGAGTCCAATTATAGTTCCTGAAACTGGCTTTTGACAGCCCACTTCATTCTACGTCTTGCATTTGTTTTTGTGTTTCTTGAAGCTTGGTAGGCATTTAAATTGATACTGTCTTTCTGTTTGCTCTGCCTCGGTATGCCTGTCCCTAACAAATGGTTTCCAACACTGAACACGGTATTTTGAATTGACTAGTGGCACATGCTTTCTGTGATGCTTTAGTCTTACGTTTCCACCTTTCGAGAGTCTACAGAACTGCCTGGGTAAGGCTTGAAGGTGGAGTGGGCTGAAAGGGGAAAAAAGCAGGAGCCCTTTCCCTTCCCTTCCCCTCCCCTGGCAGCCCTTCAGCCTTGGCCCCTCTTCCTCATCACGTTTGCTCTCCGAGAAGAGCCTGAGTTGGTTTCTTCTGAAGGGACCTGTTGTTGTAGGGAGTATTTTTGTTACAGCTGGTCCCATTTTACTAATGACAAGAAAAGAAATGTCTTCTTGTGCTAGAAGGCTCCGCTTTCCGTCCATTGTAAACTGTCCTGTGCAAAGAGGGAGGAAGAACTTCTTACCTTTCCTTGGCACGTGCATTTGTTATAAGGTAGTGTAGTAACCACATTGCATGTGCGGGTTCAGAATGAAAACATCAGCTGTGTAACGCTGATCGCTTCCAAGAGTAAATGCTTGGGTCTGTTTGTATTGCGCTGGAGACCTGGTGTTCGTGAAAGACTGAATGGCAGCTGGGACAAGGCAGGTTTTGTAGCCGTATGCTGTTTTCAGTAGAGTAAAGAATGAGGGGAGGAGTGCCTGAATGGTAGTCTGAAAAAACTATTTGGCAAACAAAATTGATTTGGGGTGTTTTCTTTTTTAATAGTTTCCTGTTAGCTCTCAAGTGCGCTTCACATCAGATTTCAGCAATAGTAAATTGCATCATAACTCTGATTTTTTTTTTTTCTGACTTTGCAAACAGTTTAGTATACATAGTACAGTAAAAATAGTCCCATATCCCCAAATCTAGGTTTACAGAAACAGTTTTTTAGGATTTTTCAGCCCCTCTGGTTAAAGTTTCTGCCTTCCTTGGTGTGTGTCCTGAGTGAAACAATGCCAACGTTGGGCAAGTCATGATGGAGCGAAGGCACTGATTATTTTTAACAAGCTTGCTGCCTTAATGTAGAAAGCTGAGTAATGTACCTGCTGTACTGTGAAATGATGTTTGAGAATTAAATGCAGGCTGGCTGGGTCGCTGCGTCCCTAAGGGATGCCCCTCCTGGGAGGGAGCGTGGGTGAGCCCGCGGTGGCCATGCTCCCTGCGGGCACCGTATCCTGCCCGCCTCGGCACCGACCTCTGCAACGGCCCTGATGCTTTCTGCTGTCTGGACTTGTAAAAACAACTGCTTAATTTTTCTAGTAAAATACAGTGTTGTTTTGGGGGAGCGATAAAGACATCCTTTTGGGGAATCTTACTGTAGGAGTGTCCCTAGGTCTGTCCACCTTACAGCTCTGACCCAGATTTTCAGCATACGTTGGCAATACAGAAGCCCAGAAAGTACGCTGTAAACTCCCGCAGGTCTTTAATTCAGTGCTTTTCAGTGGTTCAGAAGGTTGTTTGGACATCTCTTACTAAAGCTGCTTCCATTTCCCTCCATGCAGAAGTACTTTTCCAGTGAACTGAATGGTCCTGAACCTAGAAAAGAAACTTCGCGATGGTTTTGTCCCTCCCTTGTAACTGCCTGTGAAAACATCTACCTATTGCTGTTGTGATTCCTTGGTGCCCAATGCGAGCCCTAGTGCAGGAGATCAAACAGGTATTTAGTGGTTCAGATGTTGCTGTATGCGTAACCATACGTATCCGTTGTGTGATCATTCAAATGGATTTATAGTGTCTGTTTATTCAGGCTAATTGCTTTTTGACAGATTTTATTAAAAAGTTTTGAATCAAGAATGGGTAGATGCGTGTTTGGACAGCTTGTATCTTGGAAATAAGAAAGTTGCCTGAGCTAGAGACGGAATGTAGTATCTGTCTGAAGAAGAGAGTTTTTCAAGCGCTGTGAGAACAGGCCAAAACGATCTGGTGACCTGACTACCCTGAAACCTTACAAACGTCAGAAAAAATGGTATAAAATCTCCTACTTGTTAGAAAAGGCTAAGAACTGATGCCTTGACATTTGAAACAAACGTACATTTAATTTATTCTGCTATACAGGGTGGGAAGAAATGTGTGTTGTAGACTCTAAACTTGTCGGGCAAGCATATTCTGAAGATTTTCCAAGGTGGTGAAAGGCACGGACATGGAATGCAATTCACTATGGATGTGTAAGGACACAGCTGGTGAAAACAATTAACTCTGGTTTTCCTATGAAAAGCTGTGAAATTGTTGTAGAAGAACTAAAATGCTCACGGTAGTTTGCATTTGGGAATCAATAAGGTGGACTGATGTTTGCCAAGGTCAAGAGATGGTATGGGGAGGAAAAATCCCAATGTGATCGTTTACCAGTACTGAATGCTCTGTGGAGCCTGGGATGAGCTCATTGCTGTACTTCACTTCCGAAGTTTAGCAAATGGGTTTTATTGTGATTTGACACAACTGAGTTCACTTTTCAAAACCTTTTTATTGTGTTGGTGTGAATTAAAACTGCATGTTTTTCACATTTGAAAATAATAGAGTGTTTTATGTAAAAGTATATGTATTCTTTTTTTTCTTTTAAGGGAAGTAAGTAAGGTTTTGCAGGTGGCTGCAGTAGGCGGTGAGCCTTCCCTCAGGACGGCGGTCTGCCCAGACGTCAGTAGGGGAGACCAAGTGACTGTCCCCTTGAGGGCTGAGCTAAAGGCTTTCTATTTTCTGCCTTTAGGTAACAAAAGAAAAGAAAAGTATATCTGAAACTTAGGTATGTGTTCTTGTGACGATACTCTTGGTTACCTTGAAACACCTTCAGCTCTCCTCGTGGTTATAACAAGGCAAGTGAAGAGCAATGCTGGTGTTAACAGATGGTGTTCTCGGTTACGTTAGCAGGGAGCAGAACCACATAACGTACGCTGGCTGACCCTGGAGAGCGAGGATGAAAGAGAATGTGGCCATGTCAGCAAAAGGGAAACCTGTGCTGTTGGCTGGAGTGAGTTGAGGGAGTCTTAAGAATTTTTCAGCTTTCAAAGTAACGTGGTTGTGGGTGATTTGCCAATACAGAGCTATATCATCAATAAAGACCTGTTGGTATGCATGTACATACTGGGAATGCCATACTAGGAATCACTTTATTTTCAATAAATCCTCACTTTCAGGTCCTGCATGGTGTGGACTACCTCATCACTGCAGACTAAATGTGATGGTGAATGCTGAGCTTGGCTAAGCCAAGCCTGGGCACAAGAAAGGGAGCCGCTGTCTCTTCTCCGGAGTGTTGCCAGGGCTTCTGGAGCCAAACACTGTGCTGGTGCTGTGCTGTTTTAAACTGAACCCTCCTGACATCTCAGCAAATGCTCAGAAGCCGTGCCCACTTTCCTGAGCTCGTGGGCAGGAAGGGGAGAGCTGGGGGAAAGCTACTTGCTTCTAGCTCCCTGTGAAGCTTGTCTCCTGCTGGAAGGTGGTGGTTACCCCTTGGAAGCAGAAGGACCCTAAGCTCCAGTGCAAGTCTCTGACCTTTTCAGCTAGCTTGGGTTGAAAGCACTAAATTCTTGGTGACCTTCTGTATGAAGGTAGTGTTTGAGATGATCCCAAGGCTGACACGAAGCTGGAGACTTCCCTACTTGGACACTTCAGCTCTGTGATGCACTTTCAGGTCATCTTTTCACTCTTTGCTTACTTTCCCCTGGGTGTTTCCAAGGAATTCTGACTTAGTTACCGCAACTGGTATTCTGAGCTGCTGCTGCTTTCAGTAACTGAACAGGGCTGGAAGTGGGAAGGAGAACATGACGGGAGTCTTCTGAGGGTGGGAAATAGGAAGAAGGCAACGTAGGCTGCTCTGGAACCTCTGAGCCTGTACATGGAATAAGAGCAGGGTTTTAAGGTAGTACCTGATGTCAGCTGTATTTTGTGCTGTATTTTGAGTGGTACAGTTTCTTTCAACTTCTCAACATAACGATTGAAGTGAAACCTAGAGGTATGAGACTTAACAGATTTAAAGGTTTCTTGCCCTGAGATTGAGAATGTGAAGATGAATGTGTGCAACTGCCAGAGAGCACGTTCTTCAGAAGGGGAAAAAACATCCAGAGAAGAGGTGGTGTTGCAGCTTGGGGCAACTGTTTTTTCAATGTAGGTCATAAGCAATTTTTAATATCTGCAAATAAATCTGCGAGGAGAATTGGAGGAGAAGTAATCTGTTATGTGTTCCACTCTAGTCGTTGGATCATGGGTAGCTTTTGCAGAGCTTGTGCTCTACATCTAGTACTCTGGTCAAATTTCTGATCAGGGGTCAGCTTCCCTGCTTAGAGTCCTTAGGCATTGCATCGGGTGAAATAAAACAGAAGTTATTTCTGCTTGCACTGCACTTTGTGACCTTGCTAGTCTTAAATAAAAGTTGACAGCCATGTACTTGTTTCTGTTAGGGACTAGAAATAAGGTTTCCTGTACTCCCTGTACGAGGCATCATTAGTGTTCAGTGGGACTTTCTGTAGTAGAGCTCCAGGCTCAGTAATCAAATACAGATTTTTCTTCTCCGTCATTGGAGACTGTGTGACACCTTTCATGGTGTAACTCGTTCTTGTTACGTCTCAATAAAACAACAAGCAGGAGGTGGGAGAGCATAGTATTGTTTCTTTGTGTGTGGTGATGGTTATCAGGATGCTGCAGCTGATGAGTTTTAAAAAGCAAGATGTTGTATTGATCTTCCAGATTATTAATTTAAGGCAGATAAAAAATCCTTGCAAGTAAGCCACTGTTTGAAGGATTTATGTGTTCGAAGTAGCAATAATATAATGGAGGTATTGAAAAATGAGCGTTTTTTTTGTCTTGAAGTATGTGGTTCTAACATGATTAAAAGAAACTGGAGATTATTTCTCCTCTCCTTATGAGAGGGCTAATGCTTTGGGTGTTTTATACTTAATGATCTGTGGTGATTTTAGTCCACTTATTGGTAAAGAAAGAGCACTTCATCTTTATTATGTCGTCTTATTTGGATCAGTTCTCTCATATCAGATAAATGAGATTATTCATTGTTAACTATTGTTATCTGCATCATTTGAGGATCTGAAAGTGCCTCAAAGTTCATCTTAACCTCTTTCATAAAAATCTGTTAAATCCAAATAGTATGAATTTGAAATGGTCTTTAAGGATGCTCCTTTTGAACGCAATACTTCTCATGAGCCTTCAAGTCAAATGAATGTGAGCATCTCTCTTCTTTTCTCGCTGTTGTCAGGATTGAGAGCAGCTGCTGGTAGTGAATGGACCTCACAGAGAGCTCTTGGAGTCCTTGTACAGTTAAAAACCCCAGAAACTCCTGTTCTGAATTTTTGCTTCTAGTTCACCTCTTCAATCAGTTACTTTCTCTATCCTTGTCTGAATGCGAGATGTTTGTGCAAGCTTCTGTTAATTGTAGAATCACAAAATGGTTTGGTTGGAAGGGACCTTAAAGCCCATGCATTTCCAACCCCCCTGGGCAGGGACACCTCCCACCAGACCAGGTTGCTCACAGCCCCATCCAACCTGGCCTTGAACACTTCCAGGGATGGGGCAGCCACAGCTTCTCTGGGCAACCTATGCTAAGACCTCACCATGAAAAATTTCTTCCCAATATCTAATCTTAAATCTTCCCTCTTCCAGTTTAAAGCCTTCAGTGCTCAACGATAATGCCATGTCTTCTCATGGAAGAGCAAGAGCTATCTGGCACAATGTTTCTTGTATTTTGAAGTTTTGGGTAACTAAACTTGTATGAGATACCTACTGCTGCATTATTAGAAAGTTACTGTAGAGAATACCACACTGGAGGAAAGTCATTGGATTTACAGGATCTAGTCTTCCCTCCGCAGACCTAAGGAACAGCCCGGGCACTGCCATGTGCTGTCGGTCGTGGTGCTCCATAGTGCTCAGTAAGATCAGAAATCCAGAACCCATGGCGGTAATGGGCATTGTGAATAGGAAGGAGTGAGAGCATCAACAGGGTACCCTGCTGTCTTTTCTCTGTTAACATTCAAAACATTGAAATCAGTTAAGGCTTTTTGTAAAGACCATCTGTGGAAGAATGAAGGCTGTCTCTTTAAACGTACATTTTTTAGGTGCAGAGAACAGTTGCTCAGATGAAGGCTGTCTCTTTAAACATACATTTTTTAGGTGCAGAGAACAGTTGCTGTAAGATACCACAGGTAGGTTTGAAAATGTCAATGCATGAATCAGGAAAAATTAATGTACTCCTGTAGCATTGGCCTTCACGTATTGGGCAGTGTGGCTTGGAGTTTTTTTATTTCTTTGCTTCCTGCATATTAGTTGCTTTTTTTTTTTTGTCTTCTTGAGTTGCATATTGGATTTTGGAAAGTCAAGAGAAAGATAATTATGATCCTTTCCGGTTTTTGTGTCATTGGAAATCGATTTGAGGCTGACCGAAGCCCAGTTTTGGGTAGTTTTACTTAGTTTTTCAAGCTGAAGAATTGTGTTCTATAGAATAACTGGGTTGTGCGGTCAAACCAGTAACTCCTTCTATTTATTATTTCCAATGATACTAAGACTCCTGGCTTACATGATTTGCCCTTATAAGTCTGGGTAGTTTTGCTTAGTTTTTCAAGCTGAAGAATTGTATTCTATAGAATAACTGGGTTGTGCGATCAAGCCAGTAACTCCTTCTATTTATTATTTCCAGTGATACTAAGACTCTTGGCTTACATGATTTGCCCTTATAAGTCTGTCATGTTTGTGCAGAGGGTGTGTGTAAACCTGTTTAGCGATACCTGCAAAAGGGAGAATTTCTGCTGCTTAGTTTTTCAAGCTGAAGAATTGTATTCTATAGAATAACTGGGTTGTGCGATCAAGCCAGTAACTCCTTCTATTTATTATTTCCAGTGATACTAAGACTCTTGGCTTACATGATTTGCCCTTATAAGTCTGTCATGTTTGTGCAGAGGGTGTGTGTAAACCTGTTTAGCGATACCTGCAAAAGGGAGAATTTCTGCTGTGACCCATCCTGTGTTACTGTTGCCCAGCTTGCCGAACAGAGCTCTTGGGTTGTTTCTGTGAGGGCTTCCCTCTGTCTTCATCTGCTTGGTCGTCTTCCTTCCTCCTGTTTCTTGCTTGCAAGTTCTGGGAAGGAAGAGGTTCTTGGTTTGGGGCGTTAGCACAATGACATGAAGTTCATGTGTCTGGTGTGGATAGTACAGTAGCATTTAATGTGTAAAAGAACATGCAAAGTGCAAGTTGTAGAGGGCAAACCTGAAATGTGCCCAGTTGAGAGAATGATGGAATATTTTAATTCTTCCTCAAACTGTAGAATCCTCTGCCTTTTTCTGTTAAGCATTTCTGAAGGTCTGTTTCTTTATTATTTAGGTTTTTATCGTTAACATTTTATGTATGCAGTAAGCGTGGACTTGTTTTTGGTGTGGTGGATGAAATTAAAGAAGCTTGTCTCTGTCTACTAGAGCCAGAAAGCAGAGAGATGGAGAAATAGCTTCATCTTGGAGCCTGTGAGAGTTGGGCATAGCATCAGAGGGTAAAGGCCAGACTTTTCTTTCTGAAGTGCGGCATGATCATTATGAAAAAAATCATAGTACTTTACGATTTTTATTGCAAAACCCTGTACCTAACATGGAGTAGCTGCTCAAAAAAGAGCAGCTGAGTGCACAGTGATGTAGAAGAAGCTTGTGTTTCTTGGGACGGTAGGGCTTGGGTGGGCTTGGTTGGTTTGTGTGTTTATTTTTAATAGTAAGTGACTCAGGTACCCTAAAACTAGATCCAGGGCAGGATCTATTTCAGCATGAGGTATAGTAATGCTATATTAATTCCCTTTTCACAGTATTGCTGTTGTTGAAAGTTAGAATTTCATACATTTTTACGGAGGAAGGATTGAAGGACTGGACCTTGAATTCAACTCAAAATGAATCAAAATCTGTCAACAATCTATTTGACTCTGTCATGTGGCAACTAGTATCAGGCTTCTGTACATGCCTTGAAAGTAATCCAGGTAATTTGTGATGTTGTTTAATCCTAGTGTTGACAGACTAGTTCCTTCTGGCTTGCTCATATTGCTGGTTTTGTGAGCTGAAAAAAAGGTTTGTCTAATTAAGAGACGTGCTGGCATCTTGGGTAGCGTAAGTAATAGGAAGGATCTTATGGATGTGCTCTTCCTTGTAGCAGTCAGTGAGTCCTCACCTTGCCAAACACTAATGGTTAAAGTCAGCAAATGCCAGAAATACCTTGTTAATTCATCTTCACGTTGTTTGCGGAATGAAATTGGGAAATCGTTGTTTTTGTTAATAACAGTAATTTTAGTAAGCCAACCAGATGGAGAAGCCTGTGAGTCAGAGGCTGAGAGTCTGGGCAGAGAATAGTTGGGCATCAGATGAAGGCGAGAGGGACCTTTGGCATATGTATGGAGCGCTGTAAGAGTGCAAAATAGCCGAAACGCTTCATCTTAAAACTAGTGAGTTACATCAGACTTCTCCCATGGCTCCGTTTGGATGTTTGTGGTTCGGGCAAATGGCAGCAGAAGAGGATGCCGGTCGGCATAGTTTGAAGAATAAGATAAGCAACGTAGTCCGCAGAGTAGTTATTTTAGGTTGTGCCTCTGTGTTGAGGGCCGGTAATGAACCGTATGCAAAACAAATGATAATGAGAATAAAACATCAACCTCAGAGCTTCCATGTGAAGTTAGTTGATGGAGGGTGGAGGTCCTGTTTCACAAGCAAAATTTCAACTCTGTGGCCGTGGTGTGTTTCTGCTCGGGTAGATAAGGGTTTGTTCAGCCAGACTGTAACACAAGAAAAATCTGCTGAGCAGATGGCTTGCAGCTTCTCTTCCTTCTTGGGAGGAGCTTACAAAATGCACTGTGTATTTCCTCCGCTGCGGTAATAGTTCTGTAGGTTTAATTACTTCAGTAGTTTAGCGTTGTCTTTCTACGATAGGAAAATGATCTGAGCCTACAGGATTTTCCAAATCTGGAAAATCCGGTGTCTCTTTTTCAAGGAAATTTGTCCTTCTCCCTGACCAATTCAGGGCTGACCCTGTTCAAGCCTGTTAAGGGCAGTGTCCAAATGCCTCTTAAAACCCTTAAAGGCTTGGGGCATTGACCACCCCTCTAGGAAGCCCGTTCCAGGGTTTAACCACCCTCTTGGTACAGAAATGCTTCCTAATGTCCAGCCTAAACCTCCCTGGGTGCAGCTTTGAACCGTTCCCACGCATCCTGTCCCTGGATCCCAGGAGCAGAGCTCAGCACCTCCCTCTCCACGTCCCCCCCTCAGGGAGCTGAGGAGAGCCATGAGGTCGCCCCTCAGCCCATACACAAGCCCCAAGCCCGCGGCGGCTCCTCAGAGGCCATGCCTGCCAGCCCTGTCGCCAGCTTTGTTGCGCTCCTCTGGACACATTCAAGGACCTTCACACCCTTGTTAAATTATGGTACTCGAAGGTTGAGGGAGTGTGGGTTTTAGGGGGTATTTTGGAAGCTGCCATGTTGCTGGTAGGGGGCTCTGTAGTGTTGGCAGTGGGCAAGAAGCTCCTGACTCTGCACTTACTTGTGGACAAACGTCTTTTTATTATGTTCATGTAGCTGACACAAAAATGTGTTATCTGACTTGCTAGGAATACTGGACACCCCCCACCCCCCCAATTTACGACCCCGTTGATTTCCGTGTGTAGTCTCGTTCGCAGGAGCGTGGACGTGTTTGGATGGTGAAGCTGGACAGACTCTACACGTGAGCTAGGCTTTTGCTGCTTTTCTGAACCTCTTCGTTGCTTGCTCACATTTCCAGGGGCCCTCGCTGGGGAAACCCCTCCTCTCTGGGGTGTGTGTTCACACGTGCGTACCCAGGTCTGTTCTTCATTACAGACAGGAGAGCAAAACTTCTGCTGAAGTCTTGGAAATAGCTTTTGTAAGCACTTGGCTGCTGGGTCGCTCAGCCCTTTGAGGAGGGGAGCGCTTACCTCCCGATTGCTCTGTGAGATAGCCTTGTAACCTCAGCGCTTAGTCCTGGCATGTTTTTGGTGTGTTTTTGATACGTAGTTTGATTTCAGGGTAGGCAAATGCCTGGGCCTGGGTTCAGATGGCATTCTGCTGGTGCTTGGAACATGACCTGTGAGACACGTTAAAACTAACACGTATGGAATAAATACAGTATACGCCTCAGGACCTTGTGAAGGGTGGGGATGAGGAGAGTGGTTGGCTGGCAGAAGATAGTTTTGACAAAACTATTTCTTCCTCTGCAACCGTGGAGACAGACTTGCTTTTAATATGTTTGTGGAGCAGGCGATCCTTGAGCTGCCGCGGAGAGCTGGGCAGTGTGCTATTGAGATGCCTTTTTGGCATTGCTACTTGTGAAGCAAGCCAGGAGGACCGCACGCGAGTATTTACACTTGGGCTAAATAGGTTATGGTCAGGGCGAATAAACATCTCTGATTTTCCAGAAGCTTTTCAATGGAGTCTGTTTCTCAGCCAAATTACAGGTGCCTTTTAGTTCGCAGAGTGCTTGAGCTTCTCCAGAGCTGATGACTTTTTGTAAAGGAGACCTGGGTTTAGGGAAGCGGCCCTTTTCATGACTGTTTGCAAGAAACATTTTTCTTCCAGGAGGGAGCAACTGTACTGAGCAATCAGTATCATGCTTTTTTGACCTATTTCTGTAGGCTGTTGACAACAATAATTGATGCTGCTGTTTCTGTATTAACGTTATACAATAGAATGCTGTCTCTAAATTATTCATATTGGTTTTGAGAATCTCTTGCTCTTGTGATGCTGTTCATCTCTAAGGAGAAGTAAGGAGATGGAAAATTTTCCTTGTTTTTGACAAACAGCCATCTTAAAGTTGTGGGGAGACAATAATTTGCTATTTCCTCCTTTTCTACTTTGGGCGCTTTATTTGTATTGTTTTGTCCTGATTGCATTTATAAGAGAGGAAGAAAAATTTTTTTTTCGTTACTTATCTACATGAGCAAGTTTTTAAACATAGCCTTTAAAGCATTTGTGTTTTGCATAGATACCTAATAAAACTAGCAGGAGAACTGCTAGTTCTCCTAGAATTTTATGACTTAATTAGGAAGCCTGGCAGTCTGTATTCTGTTACACTTTACAGCAAAGTTGATGGTTAACCAGTAGGCAAGAAGCCATGGGTTTGTGTCTGGTGACACAAGCCTATATTAGCATGGCATTTGCCCGGTTTGAACTGTAGACTTCTGGAATTGAGCAATGATCTTCGCTTGTAGGGTGCGGCAGACCAGACATAGTGCGGTGGGAGAAACTGGATCTTTCCACAGGGGCTAACAAGGCTATCTCATGTTTTGCTCACTGAGTTTGTAAGGCCAAGCAGAAAGTCCTTTTATGCTCATTTTATTTCTACCTCTGTTCTTTGTAGCAGAAACAGCTATGAGCAGCCCCACTTCAAAAATAGAATTTCTTTTATTTTGTTAATAGTCATAGAGGAAGCAAAGTGCTTTGCATGCAAATTGGTGCCGCTTTAGTGAGAAACCTCAAATTTCAACCTGAATGTGGTATAAAAGTTTGGAGGAAGCACAGGCAGGGATTGGAAGGGTGGCGTGTGACTTGGGTGCGCTTAGTTCTTCACAATATTTGAACCCCCTTTTGATCTTTATTGTCAGCAGAAGTTGTTAAACCTTAAAACTGTAGTCGTTGACTTCTCGGTTGAAGGGCTGGAACTGGTGTTAGCGTTAAAAATGGAAAACAGAGAGGGATTATTTTAATCATCTCCTAAAATAAGGAGGGTATTTGTTGTTCTTGAATAAGTTGTAGATATGGAGGTTGTTATTGACTGACCTCTCCTTGAAAGTAATTGCAAATGAAGCAATTAATGCAAATTAAATACAGTTTGAAGGCTTATGAAAGTGGCTTCAGCTTAGTCTTTGCAGAATAAAACAACCTAAATCATAGAAGCTGTCTTAGGGACCTCCGGAGAATGTGTTTTGATGTTTCGATGTTTAATAATAGCACATATAAGGCCTGATGCTTATTTTCATATTATGTTGTAGTCCTTAATTAGAAGTTAATAGCAGAGCTATCTGGAGTGAAGTTGTGTTACTTTGGTCCCTTGATGGAAAACCTCTTGAGGGTAAAACCTTGCAGCCTATGTTTTCTGAGTATAACCTTAGTTGTGAACAAAGCCAACGCTTGTTGTTGAAATAGGGATTATGAAGAACTATTAGCAAATACACTAATTACTTTTGTAACTGCAGAAAGCAATGACAGAGTGGATGGGGAGAGGACTGTGCTTTCCGTCTTAAATAATGGTGTTTGATAGGAAAAGGCCTTTTGATGTTAAGATGAAATGGTAATGAGCTAAATGAGCTAAAAATTTCCAAACACTTTTTTTTTTTGTTAAGGTGAAGTAGTCCTTTTTTTAAATTTTGTAATTAGATAAACTTCTTTCAGTCTTCTGTACTCTGCTAGCAAAATCCTTTTTAAGTGTCTCGGAAATCATATAAACGGCATCCGGCATGCTGTGTGGATGTGGAGCGCATGGATGCGCCTCCACAAGTAGATGTGTTAAATTACCAGGGCTGGAAGCGGGAGAGCAGAGGCATCTCTGTCCGACATCGTTAACGTGGGAAGGAAACAGATACGTCTTAGTCTTTTAATGCTTGCGCTAGGTCTTGGTTTTTTTCTGTGCTGTATTTAAGTCAACATTTTGACATCAAATAAATACTTGGAATGACTGTTTTCCCTCTGAAAACAAACAGAAAAATACCATTAAACACCTATTTTCAAAGACAGGCTCCAGTAATTAAACAAGGTGATTCAGGTGGCTTTGCCAGGACTTACCTTGTTTTGTCCTAATTTGACCAGGTTTGTAAATATTTCTTTGACACAATCTGATGGGAAACAGCTGGATTACGTCCCTTTTCTTTCCTTACCCAAAGCAGTTATAACTGATAAGCAGTTCTATGCCCAATGGGCTTTCTCCTACGGAGTTGTCTTCTGATCCCAGTCTTTAGCATTCAGTGGATTTTCTTATTTTTAATATCTCCATCTAAAGAATGAGTTCTTACTGTGCTTTCGCTTTGAGAGTAGGCAAAATACCAAAAGCCTGTACTTGAAAGCTATTTTATATTTCTTTGCTGTCAAATAATATTTTAAGCCTTTCAGCATTTAACTGCTCGTTAGAAGGAAAAGTAGCAGAGGAGCGCGCAGGAAGATGGATGCAGCCGGAGGTGAAATGAGTCTTGCGGCTGAAACTCTGTGGGAGAACCTGCTGTCGGCGTTGAGCGTTAGGAGCCGTGCACCCTTGCTTTCAGAACTTGTGCCCTTACTGTACTTCTGGAAGTTAATAATGAGAAAATGTGTGACCATTTAAGAATTTTGTTTTCTGTGTCAGAAAGATCAGGCTGGTGCTTGAATGTCTTGTGACATATTAGACTAACATATTTACACAGAGCTCTAAATAGTGTGTGATGGATTGAGGTAATTTTTTTCAGAATTCTGTAGTTGCTATTTTTCAAATTTAGGTAGTTCCCATTCTAGAAATTGATCTCCGATCTAGATGTTTTGTAAAAGTGATGAGTAGTGTTTTATTTGGTCTTTGAAAACTGGATATGCTGTGAAAATCCGAGCATAACTTTTGGAGTTACCTTGAGACGGCGTGCTAATTGGTCTAACTGTTATTTAATGATTTGCCAAGGGGCAGGAAAGAAAACATGTGCTACTTCTCCGAGGTCATATGCAAAGTAGACAAAATAATATGTGATTACAGTTTCATTAATACGCTTGGAGTTTTCGCTTTTGCAGAATACTAATAAAGCAAATAGTTGTCGTTAATGTAATTTGTGTCGCATGAGTTATTCTTTGGGAGACTAATCTGCCTGAGAGCTTTAGGATTAGTCAAGGAGAGATTTGCCACTACAGGCGTTAGTGCAACAAACTGGACTGTAGCTTTGTGTTATTCAGCATTACTGTATAGAAGCTGCTTATCTGTGTAGATCGGTGCTCTAGAGTATTTAATTGCATTGTAATGCAGATAATTTTTCTTGGCAGGGAATGAATGTAAATGAATTAAACCATTGACTGTGAAGAAAACTTGAATGATACATTAAATTCTTCACCAACTCACTTATTTTAGCTGGATTTACCTTTGATGTGACCAGTGATTGATGAGTTAATGTGTTAAAAATGTTACGACAGCATGTATGGGACAAATCGCTTGTCACCGCATCTAGTTTTACTCTCATTTCACTCTCCTGCCTCTCCTTGAGTTGTTTTTCATCTTTCTATGTGTTTTAAAAGAAGTGCTACTTTTTTTCCGTTCAATCCCCTTTGTGATGAAACTGCTGATGGATGTCTCTGTTAAAATCAGTAATAGTTCATTAGGTTTTATGTTATCGGGACAAATTGCTTGTCACCGCATCTAGTTTTTACTCTCATTTCACTCTCCTACCTCTTCTTGAGTTGTTTTTCATCTTTCTATGTGTTTTAAAAGAAGTGCTACTTTTTTTCCGTTCAATCCCCTTTGTGATGAAACTGCTGATGGATGTCTCTCTTAAAATCAGTAATAGTTTATTAGGTTTTATGTTATCAGTAACTTGCGCAGATGAGAGACCTCTCTTGAAATTAGTTGTTAGCTAAGTTTGATCTTTTATTTTTGACTTTGCTGTGATAGCAAAGCATCATCACGATGCAATCCGTGGGGAGAAAACCAAACTAGTTCTTCCCAAAGTGCTGTGACACTTGAGGTCTTCAAGACGAACTTGACGGAAAGGGAGAGGGCTGAAGAGAAAGTTGTTTCTTTCTCCTGGTGTGATATGCAATACACAAATGACATTTTTAGTCTCTTCCATTGAGATCTCAGAATAAACTCACCAGCAGTTTCTAGCACACCTTTCATTCCCTGGAAAGCTTTTCTAGCGCCGTCCTAGTGAAAATAGAGTTGCAGAGTTGGGTAAAGCTTAGTCTTCAAATGGCAGCATAGTCTAGAGGTACTTTAAGTACATCAGCTGGAAAAGTTTTCAGTGTTTAATGTTCTGAGCTGTTAACTTTGAGAGGGGCAGAAGTCCCTGGCAGAGGCTGCCGTAAGAGCTGAAGGTGGGAGATCTGTGTAAACCCACGAGAGAGGCAAGTGAACGCTTCTGAACGTTTGCACGAGAGGTGAAATGGCATGGAGGAATTTTGTTAGACTGTCCCTTGCTTACTGGGTTTTGTGCTTTTTTTCTACCAATAGATGCCACGCTGAACACGTGAGCAGAATTAGGATGCAAGGTTGGAAGCCGGTGTGCAGCTCAGGATTACTTCTCATAAAAAGGGTTGTTTTTTTTTTAAAACATAAGTAACTACTGAAGTGTTTATAAAACTGGGATTTGTGTAGGTGGGAGAGACCCCCCAGGTCAGAGAGGAGGCCCAGGCAGTCACTGTCGGAGACCCCCCCCAGCGCCGGTCCAGACCAAAGGAGCCCGAGCGACTTCACATGTCTCCTGTTTTCCCCTCTCGCATCCATCAACGTTATAAAACTAAATGACAACAATTGCATTCATTGCTTAACTTACTGTTCTTAATTTAGGCATGGCCCCTGGATTAAGATGGTTCCCATAAAACCAAGGCTACAAGGACTGATCTCTCCCAGGCACCCTTTTCAGCAGGTGCCGTGGGAATGCCCTCGGAGCGAGGGACGACGTGGCCCGTCTTGCTGCCCAGTTGTCGTCTGCTGCTTCTCTCCCTTTGGGAAAATGAGCCAAAGGCGGTGTGTTACGTAGGCTGTGTGTTATGTAGCCCTCCCTGCCGTGGAGGGCTGCAAAGAAATGGGAAGAAACCAGAAAATGTGGCATCAGAAGTATTATTCTTAACCATCTGTTATTTAACGTAATTAGTTATTTTGGACCAGGAGTGGATTTTTTACTTTATGGATTTCAGCTTTTTCCTGGGAATTTTGTTGTAGTCTGAATGATTGCGGAGGAAAACAATATGTAGAAGAGTACGGTGCAAAATATAGCTTAATGCAGTTGCTGCAGGTTTTTGGCCAATGATCTGAAAAGTTCCTATGTTTTCCTTTTTTTGATGTTAAAATCACTGTCAGTTGTTGCGTTTGTGACGTTCACTCTTGGGAATGGAAGCAACAATGCTGTGAAGCGTATGCTTGCAAAATGGAGTGAGGGGAAATCTTTTAGTCCTACACTCCTAATAGGAGTATCTTGCTCCGGTGTTGCCAAAAGGCCCAGCAGAAGCTCTACAGCTAGGATAGGTACGGTCCCCCTCCTTTGCCCTCACGTCAGAAAATGCTCCTAGGCTTGGCTGCTGTGTTTTGACCATCGTCTCTGCAGAAGAGCCTCCGTCGGTGTCGGCTGTCTCTGGGGGTAATTCCCTGACAAGTGGGAAGCTGCCAGTTTGCAAGCAGAAGAAGTGCCATAGCAGATCAACTGCCTATTTCCTTCAGAAACGGAACATCAGATGGCAAAAATCTTGGATTAGAGGCATATTTTATAGAAAGAGCAGGGAGATAGCACAAAGGCTATCAACAAGGAGTCTGTTCTCCCCTTAAAACTTCGCAGTGTCGCTGGAGTTTCACAGGTACCAGGCTGAAAATGCAATGTATGAAATTGCTGCTTATTGCTGAAGGTGAGAGGCTTTCAGTTTGAACAGCAGGGCTACACAGTGGTAGCAAGCACTTACCTTCAGATATTAAATAATTTAATGTGTGTCCTCCCCCATCTAAAATGTTAAAAAAGGTGTTATTTCCACTCCGGTTGTTTACAGAAAGTTAATTTGAAAGCTCAATTGCATCTTAGCCAGTTGCATCTTAGCCAGAGATGTAATGGACAAATCCATTAACCTACTATCCTTGCTTTAAGGACACTAACAGAGTTCAGCTTGGCAAGTTGAGTGAATTATTCATGGTCGTGATCTAAATGCTTTAGTTCTGTTTACAGTGTCTGTTAATTGCTCCGGTATTTCTTTATGATTAGAAACATTTAGCTGTCCTAATCAATAAGATGAAGTGCTATGCTGAGCAGTTCATTAGTATGGCCCTGTCAGCTCAAAATATAGAAGGCTAAATGTGATCATGGCTTGCTCTGGTAATTTCATTAAGCTGGGAGATGTCATGTCTTTTCTGAAGGGAATGAGATTTTAAGTAGACAGTCGTAGGTTGTCCTGTTAGAGTTAAATTGATAGCACTCCAAATAAACGGCCACATTTCCCACCCCCCCCAAACTTTTGCTGTCTTCCTAAC
Source organism: Cariama cristata (assembly GCF_000690535.1). Lineage (NCBI taxonomy): Eukaryota > Metazoa > Chordata > Aves > Cariamiformes > Cariamidae > Cariama > Cariama cristata. The sequence continues at coordinate 19,296 of NW_009614796.1, forward strand.
TAGGGCAAAAAATACCAAAAGCCCTCTATTATAAAGCCACAAGGCAAGGTCTCCATAAATTTACAACTTAGGATTTTTAGTGAACAGAGTTGAAAGTCTGCCACGGTATGACGGCTGTGTGCTTTATTAATTTAATAGAGATCTCAGCTGGAGGAGCTGACTGTGAATAGAGTTCACGTTCACACACGTCACCTGTGGAATGCCTCGCTTCTGGTTTTAGTGCAATTTCGATGGGGTTGTGTTGCATCTATAAAGAAGAAAAAAAAGCATTAATTTGGAGGATTTTTTGCGAGTATTTGTTACATGTGTGTCATGTTTGAGATGCTCTCCAGAGTTTCTGAAGATGTTAGAAGGAGTAAGCATGTGATAGTTTTACTGATGAAGGCAAGCCAGACAAGGTGTCATCCCAGGTATTGGAAAATTCAGTGGAAGGACAGCGATAGTTGGCTGTTGAATTGTACAGAGCTTACTCGTTCTGCAGGAGAAGAGAAATTGAGGTAGAAAAGGGAAATCTCTACCAGTTAGAAGTGTTCCTGCGTTGTTTGTTTTTTTTTTTAAGCTAAATTGTGCTAACATGTTAACATCTTAAAGAGGGCAGGAAAATAAATGTTCTCTCCTTTTCTAAAAAAAAATGAAATACTTGTTTTAATTGTGGCATTTTAACTTGCAACGCTAAGCTAATGTGTTAGGGTAGTTACATGTTGACTCCTGCAGTGTTTCTTGGTGTACTATTTTTTTATTACTGTAGGCATGTAAAATTCATGAAGTTTTTTTGTGTTTGTTTAAACAAAGAGTGGGGGAACTCAAATACGGGGTTTGCATACCTCTTGTAAGACAGTAAATCAGTTCCTTCCGTTTTCATGGATTTTTAAAATGTTTTTAATTTTCCCCTTGAGAAGCCTTCTAGCTAAAAGAGTAAAAGTTAAAAATAGATATTTAAACCGAATTGCATACTCTGCTCTATCTCAAATGCGACAGGCTCGCCTTTGGAGCGTGAGGGGCTGTGAGCGCCGTGGCCTCCTCTCCCGAGGAACCAAAGCCGAAGAGGAGGTTTATCTTTGCGTTGTGTTTCTCGGATGGTAAAACTGAAGCGAGTACTTTTGGCAAATACCTTCTGAGGTTGGCTACACCAGAGGGCCGAGGGCTGAAAGAACGAGCTCTTGATTTGCCTTAATGCTGTGGTCCCATCGAGGTATTTAAACCGACGTTGAGGTTGGTGGGGGAGGAAGGTTAAATTAGTTTATAAATGCGGGTTGGAAGCTGACAGATGTTCCAGAATTGCATTTAACTGGGAAATTGTTGAGGGCAGCTCCGATGTTTGGCTCCGTACCCCAGCAGCGTTGGGGTGTTCTGAGGCGGGAGGCGAGGAGGAGCGCTTCGGGTGACCTCTCTCAAGCCTGGGTATTTCAGTGTTTGGGTAGATGGTGTTCTGTGAGTTTGACCTTTGACAGTCCCATTTGGATACCACCCCAGGCACTGCATTTTCAGGTTTAGTTGAAACAAAGCTTAGGTGGTAGCCGCTGCTTTTAACCCACCATCTTTATAAGGCACGATAAAATACAGCCTGTGTGCTCGACACCTAAATGAGCTAGAGATGGTCTTGAAAAAAAAGATAGATTGTGGGTTTGGTTTTGTCGTTTTTTGGTTGCTTTTTTTTTTTTTTTTTTAGAAACTCATGGGGAAAACGTGTTACTTTTTGCTAATTGGTAGCGAACCACCACCCTTCCTCCCCAGGTACACCAAGTATGTTTGGAAAATCACATTTCTGTAATGCACCTCAGTATGCTCATTGTTCTGTGTTTAGCCCAAGTTGATAAGAAGACAATTTTGGGGCACAAAATAGTTTGGTTACAGCTTTAAACTCTGTGTAACACTGTTGTGTTCTGGATTTCTATGAAGACCGCATTTACACTTCTCAAATCTGCCTGAATCAAACAATTTCAGCCTTTGCTGCCTTGGGTGAGTAAGCCTGGATTTTGGTTCAGGCTTACTTGAGCTGTTCCTGCTTTGGATGGACTGAAATGCCAGACGTGAGATTAAAACTTCTTTTTTTCTTTTTTTCTCCTCCCAGGTGCCTGCTGATGGAAACGCTGGGCTGCTGGCAGAGCCTCAAATCGCCATGTTCTGTGGGAAACTCAACATGCACATGAACGTACAGAACGGAAAGTGGGAATCGGACCCCTCTGGCACCAAGACCTGCATTGGGACAAAGGAAGGGATTCTCCAGTACTGCCAGGAAGTAAGTCCCGTCCTCGGGAACAGCTGCGGTGGTTGTTCTTCTGAAGCACCAAGGTCCCACCGCGTGCTGGAGAGCTGAGTCTATAGGGACCTTCCTTTTTTTTTTTTTTTTTTTTTTCTCATCTGCTCCATTGCCTTTTTGTCCTTTCTAAAGAGATTCTCTCCAGAGTCTGTTAAAACAGCTTCAAAAACTGGTTGCTGGGTGGGGGTCACTGGCACTGTTGTTGGACAATTTTGTCTGCCTTCTGCCCTTGGGGGATAATTTTTGTATAGTATAGGCACAATGAGCTTCTTGCTTATAAAGTATTTTGAATAAAGCTGAGGTGACAGTTTATTATTTAAAATGCCCTTGTTTTTTCTGGGCTGATCTTGAAAGAGTCAGCTGTAACATGTCTTCTGTCATCCTGCCATGATACTGAAATACACTGAGGCAGTCCAGAGTTATTAGTCTCTGCTGCACGCTGAACCATTCAGTTTCTTAATAGAAAAAGCTTACCCTACACAATGACTGATTTCGTATTTGAGAGCAGGAACTTCTTATCCGCTCGCTTGTGTCCTAAGAACAGATTGTGGATCTAATTTTGTTTTGTCTCCATGCTGTGATAGCGTGATAACCTCGTACCGGTGTGTGACAACTTGAAAAGAAAATGTGGATTTCATGCCATGAAACAAAAGGGCACGGCTTGAGTTGCTTTAGTCCTTATGTCTTTCTATACCATCCCTGCCTTTTTTTTTAAAGTAGGGGCTGTTGCTTATTGCCATAGCAGTAGCTGTCTTGCTTCCTAAATGTCAAACCAATTCCTGTGAAAATGCCTCTTGAGAAAGCAAGATAATTCACTCTTCAACAGGAACAAGGGCCGTGTCCTGCACTTTGGCCACAAAAACCCCATGCCATGTTACAGGCTGGGGGTCGAGTGGTCAGAAAGTGGTCAAGCAGAAAAGGACCTCGGGGTGTTGGTCAACAGCCAGCTGAACGTGAGCCAGCAGTGTGCCCAGGTGGCCAAGAAGGCCAACAGCATCCTGGCCTGTATCAGCAATAGCATGGCCAGCAGGACCAGGGCAGTGATGGTCCTCCTGTACTCGGCACCGGTGAGGCTGCACCTCAAGTGCTGTGTCCAGTTCTGGGCCCCTCACCACAAGAAAGACCTTGAGGTGCTGGAGCGAGTCCAGAGAAGGGCAACGAAGGTGGGGAAGGGTCTGGAGCACAAGTCTGATGGGGAGCGGCTGAGGGAGCTGGGGGGGTTTGGTCTGGAGAAGCGGAGGCTGAGGGGGGACCTGATCGCTCTCTACAACGACCTGAAAGGAGGGTGTAGTGAGGTGGGGGTCGGTCTGTTCTCCCAGGCAACAGTGACAGGACAAGAGGGCATAGTCTGAAACTGTGCCAGGGGAAGTTCAGGCTAGAAAGGAGGAGGCATTTCTTCACAGAAAGGGT
>NW_009614796.1:23055-29387 GCF_000690535.1 Cariama cristata
GGCGCTGTTAGGGCAAAGGTTGGATTCAGTGATCCCGGAGGCCTCTTCCAACCAAGTCGATTCTGTGATTCTGCTGTAGTTTGTTAAAACATGGAAGTCGGGCTAAAACAAACCACAAAAATCCACTTTCGTTGCTCTGCTTAGCAGTATGCTTTCTGTTTGTTCGTGGGAAACTGCCAATGTCCTGGCTGCCCTGCTCTATCCTTTCCCCTCCCACAGCTGAGCTGTCCAGTACAAACTGGCTGTGGGACACTGGTGGAGAAGGGGCAAGCTGGTCTGGGGTGTAAGAGCACATGGCAGCTAGTTTGGGTGGGGAGGAATCATATGAGCCCCTATTTTTTAATGCTGGCAATAGATTCAGAAATAGATAGCAAATATTAGGAAGGTCAGATGTGCTGACAGCAAGTTAAACCAGAAAGCCACACGGAAGTTGATTCAGGCCCGCAGCATGGAAAGCAGCTCCCAGTTCTGTACGACTCTTCTGCCTCCCTGCGTCCCCGTGCACCTGCGGCCAGGTCTGTAGCATGGTGGGCTTGAGCTTTGACAAGGGAAGGTCGCTACTGCTTTCCTTCTCTTAAACTTCCCCATGACCCAACAAGAGAACAGAAGAGTTGGATGAAAGCACCCACTTCTACCAAAGAAATGAATTTGTAGAGAAGTGCTGATAAATGCGACTCAGGCTGGCTTCTCAGCTTTGGGGAACCCCTTGTTTCTTGATCATCCAAATATGCTTAGTATCCTGGGGTGACAAGTGAGGTAGTTTCCCCTTTCAGCTGTTTACCCTGGCTGCAAGACAGTGCTTGCCATCAGGGAACAGGACAGATTTGCATTTTCCCCATGAGAAGGAAGCAAAAGGCATCGAGACTGAGATGTGGTACCCCTTGCGTTGGAATAGTATGCAGATAGAAATCTCCTTTTTGATTACTTTTGCGAAATACAACCTTTTCCTTTTCTCTCCTGTTCATGCTGCTTTTTTCCCCAAAAGGAGGACTGCTCCTTCTTGGGGTGCGTTTTTTCTCTGTATCAGCAGAACCATTTTCCTGAATCTGCTGCGTTCTTCATCCTCCCTGCCACCATGGCAGCTTCCTCGGTTCTTCGGTCTTACTGTAGTACTGCTCTGCTGAGGTTCTGGTTTTTTTCCCCAACTCTGAGCAGAGCCCTGAAATGACAGGGAACAAGGGAAGGTAAGATTTTATTTTTTTTTTTTTTTTCCTCCCCCCCCACCCCCCCAGCTCTAACAAGAAATCTGCCCACCCTTGTTTTTCTTGCAGACACCTTGTGTGGCTCTGTACCGGGCGTTGCGATTATGGCCATAATGCAAGAGATGTTGCTGTATTGCAGTAAATCCTGTAGAGTAACCTATGCACCCAGGTCCTCGTACACTGGGGAAAGACCAGAGGGAACATCCGAAAGGAGACAACTGGGCAGAAACTCAATGACCAAGTACAGTGGAGATCTTGCTCTGTGGCTCCTTGGCTCTCAAATAATACGAAGTTAGTATATTTTATCAGGAAACTCCTCTTTACTCACTGTTAACCCAAAATGATACTCCGTATATTCTCTGGCTTTGTTCTCTTCCGTGAAGGTATCTTAAAAAAAATGAAAAATAGCATCTCCCCTTTCAGCAGAACTTAGAGGTAGAGGTGTTTCTTTGCCTCCTTGTAAGCTGTTTTAAAAGGGCTTTTCTTAACAACGCAAGGCCAGATGCCTGGGTGGTGGGCAAAGCACTGGCCTGGAAGGTGCATGGAGTACCGAAGGACTTTCATTTGTCCTGCAGAGAACATGGACTTGGGACCCTTATATCTCTTCCTTGAGATTGCCGTCATTGCATCTCCTCATCCACTGCCAGCGTAGGTGGATTTTGAAGCCTTGGTGCAGGAGGAAGCAGTAGAGGAGCATTGCGGGGGCAGAAAGGGAGGAACGGGGAATAAGCAGAACCACCCACCTGTTTTAAAGATTTATGTTGCTTGATGTTGCTTCGCTTCTTTTGAGTGGGAGCTCAGTGCAGCACAGGAACTGTCCAAGTTTATATTTGGACACCACATCACACAGTTTAAAGATGACAGTGCTCAGACTGTGCATTCCTTGTTTGAAAGGAAAGGGGAGATACTTGAATGTGGCCCTCTCACTTCCTTGACTTCAGTTAAACTCTGCTGCTGAAGTCACACGAGGTGGTTCTGGAAGCATAGCGCATCCATCTCCTCTGCCTTCAAATCTGCACGTTCTCCTGTGTTCAACCTAAACTGGTGGCTTTCCTTTTTTTTTTAATATGGCAAACCCAAGCTTTCTTGGGTGGAAGGAGATGCTGGTTAGAGAAGTACCATTTATTACTGGTTTCTTTTCACGTCTAGCTAGCATGCTGCTATATTTATTGTACTTGTTACTGAAAAGTAAAATGGCATGGGCCTGATCTGCAAACAGCTGTCAAATGCAAGTGCTGCAGGTGCTAGAATGACGTTGCATTAGTGTAAATGGAGTGGTTATACCTCTGTATGTGCCAGAATCCTTAACGTATTGTGAGTGTGCTAGCTGACACTTCAGATCAAGCCATCGGTCAATCTAGCCCTGCTGCTGCCCCTGCAGTACCAGCTGTTCCGGAGAGATATTGGAAAAACCCTGCCACAGACAATTACCACATAACTCGTTCCCTGGGGAAGGTTTCTTCCAAACAGCCACTGATGGGTGCTTAGCTGATCTCCCAACCCAGGCGGGGACCGCTGCTCCTGGTTTTTGCTTTTTGTTGTTTTGTGGAGGAAACGGGGTACCCCCACCCACACGTGTTCAGGCGCCGGGGTGGCACGTTCCTGTTGCAGGGCGATGGGTTCCAGAGGCCGGTCAGCTCCTTGTCTTGCTAAACTCTTTTCATAAAACTGATCTGGAGCCTACCCTTTGGCAAAGTATGTGTTTTCAGAGTCGCATGAATATGCAGAGCAGGACATTAATTTAGGTGTGCTCAGTTCCCTGTTTAAACAGAGTGTTCATATGGAAGGTGTTGGTGTATGTTTTGTTTACATTAGGAATTTTGAGCAGCTACAGTGTGCTGAATTTTATGTCTAATAGCTAGGACACATTAGATGAATTCCTTGAAGGACTGAAATTATTTTGCCGTCTGTGCTGAACTCAGTGTCCAAAGTGGGTTGTGAAAACAATGCTTACAGAGCTGGCAAAAAAATCATTTTGTCTAATGCGTGTGTTTTTCCCCACTTTGTTTAATTTGGAGGTGCTCATTTCCATTGTAAGTATGCATAGAACTGGTTTGGGGGTTTTTTGGTGTGTGATTTTGTTGTTGTTTTTTTTCCCCCAGGACAAAACTATAGTAAAACTAGTTTGGGTCTGGATATCATGTGCATGGTTGAGGGGATGGAGTGTAAACCTGGGAGCCTGGAGATCTGGCTGTGCCTTGTAATCAGCAGCTGGCTTGCTGGGAGATCTTTGGCTGGATGCTTAGAATAACTTTCAGATGTGAGTTGGCTTTGGCAGGTGTTAACACCTGGCATTTCTGAAACCACATCATGACTGCTTAGTTTCTTTTGTAAAGTCATGACACGTGTCCACTTTCTTTCTAAACATCATTGAGTTGCACAAGCATCTTGCACTGAATGTGTATTTCTTCCAGAAGTCCTCCTCTGAATTAAAAAAATGAATCATAAATGCACGCTACTGTGCTCTTAACTACATCTTTGTGTTACATAGAGCAGAAAATAGAAGGGTAAATGCGGACAACAGGTAATTCATTATAACTGTTGCCAGAACAGTGTTGACACTTCTAATCTCTAATCATAATGGTTCCAAAAATGGTCGTCTTGTCATTTTCTCAAATCTTCCATGTTCATGCCATGTGTTTAGGTAAGGTGCTGGTGAAACCCAATGCCCGTTCTTAGCCAGAGCCAGTACAAATGGGAATGTGACCATAATAAGGCTTTGAGATTAATTTACCCCACAAACCCCCAGCTTCAAAGCAGTCCTCAAGCCCCCTATTTTGTAGATGGGCCAAAAGGGCCGTCAAATGACTGCCCCAGCTTCATTTTTATTTGCTTGCTTGGCTGCCTGCCGCCACCGACTCCGATAATCCTGTACCTGTTGCCCTCGGGCCCACGCCAGGCAGAAACAGGCAGGCAGGAGTGATGGCCGCGGTTCCCTCCCTCTCTAGTTGTTGTCCTTGTTGAGAGCTGAAGATTTGTTAAAGGGTTTGTTGAACTGCCTGGGATGTCAGTGGTTTTAAAAAGAAAAAAATAGTTTGGCCTTTTCTTCTGAGAAGAGAATTTGAGACGTGATGTAAATGGTCTTGCTGCCTTGATAAGGGTTTCTCTCCATCTTACCATGTCATTTTTCAACCTAACATGAACTGTTGTTTTTATCTAGGCTGCATAATGGGCTCTTTCTAGTTTCTCAAACCAAATAGCCACTGTGTTGAAGAAAATTAATTTTAAACCTGTACTGCTCTAAATTCAGTAGCCTAAAAAGCCATACATTTTGCTCTGAGGAGCACGATTCATTTAATGAAACATCATGGAAAACATACAGATTTTTTGGCAGCACAGACTATCCTTAAAAACGAATGACATTTTCAAGAGAAATGTGCGTTGGTATATTCTGAGATGTGCACAGTCATGCTTAAAAGTTTGGGTGAACCGCATCTTAGCACTCTTTGCATTGATTATTGAGGTCTTTAGTTTTACTTAGCTTTTGGTCCACAGCAAAAGTTGAATTAGTTCGCTCTGTCTGCCAGTGCATAAATCTCTTTTGCTTCAACGAAGGCCTAGATTCTGGAAATGCAGGGTCTACTACTGATGGTATATTTATCCTGCAGTTAAACCGTAGTATGCTCACCATAGAACCTTCTTGAGAAAGAAGGGCTGGGCTTTTTAGCCCATTTAAATATATTTGCCATTTAAATATATTTCAAATCAAGTGACTAACAAAACTTGGAGCATATGTTGCAAGATAATGCCTGCCTTTCTTTTGTTGATAATAAAAAGGTCCCCTCTCATTTTTTCCTTACACAGATCTTTTTTTTTTGCATGTCTTGAAACGAAGTTAAATTAAATGAAAAATGTCAAGATCTTGGTATGTTGTTGCTTTAATGGTAAGTTTGCCAACTCCTTTTGAGGTCACATGTTTTTCTTGTGGAAGGAGGGTGCTTCTCCTTAGAGGCTGATGGAGGAAAAAGGATGAAAATGGATGAGGATTGTCTGCATAAATATATATTTAGGCAAATGTGTATTGCAGTGTTTAATGAGGCTGCAATGCTGCATTTTCCCCTAGATTAATTTTGAATTTCACAGATATGATGGACTGGATGAACAGCTCAACTTAATCGGCGGGTTCCACCAGCATAGCGTGTGTGCCAGGAATACGATTGTGTCTTCTGTCCTCTAAAACACATGAATGCAATGGCTGTATGCAGGGTAGTCCTGTTGCCTTTGTTGGTTCATAGTTGAACTAGCAGACAACCATTTAGCATGTGATCAGGATGTCAAGAGACATCTGCTAAATTGGAGATACGAAAGACAAGAAGAAAATGTCCTACCTTATCATCACCATGCTGTGCTCTATGCTTGTGGTTTGCTCCTTAAGGTTACAAAAGGACGGGCTAACCACGCTTGCACAAGTCTCTCTGCGTGCCTCGAGAAGGGAGCGAAGCTGGACTGGCCCAATTCTTGGCCTTAACTGAAGCCCACGAAACTTCTGAGAGGGCTCTGTAGCGTTGGATGTGGTCTGTAGAGATGTGACCTCTGCTGCAGCTGCGATGTTGCCGGGAAGGTGTCCTGGTGGGGACAACACAGCAGACCTCCACTGTTGTGGTTCACCATTCTTTTTCCCTTGGTTCCCTGTTCTTTTTTCCTTCTTACATACAGAGTTACCGTAGTAAGTTGTCGGCTATTTTCTTTACAGATACATCTCCCAAACATCTTGCAGTATGTAACTCTGAGATGGACTGGTAGGAGCTGTTCCTTTAATGTTGTAAGCCTAAGAGATGGTAGGCATAAAGTGTGATGATTACCCTAAGTAAAGAAAAATCTATTATAAATATACAGCTGTTACTTATCAGCCCTTTTGAGGAGGAAATGTCCGTGCTAATCTACTTTGTTTTCCTCCACCTTTTCAGACCCTGCTTGCATGGACACTTCAGTCTGGCACAGATCTGTCCCACTTTTGCTAAAGATCGTCCTGGGTCCTCTTTAACTCCTGGTAGTTTCCACTGTGATGCAGCTTTTATTCTTAGGGGGGGATGTTTTCAGAGGGAGGTCAGTTCCTTGATCCAGCTTCTGCATTAGCACTGGCTTGTGGACAGGTGTTAGCAGTAAATGGACAAGAGATCATAGAATCAT
>NW_009614797.1:0-8808 GCF_000690535.1 Cariama cristata
CCCCGCCGCGCTCCTCTCCCTGCCCTCCTTCTGTCAAGCGAGGCAACCGCGAGGAACGCGACCGAGCTTATCGGCATTTTAAAAAAGCCAGGTTGGCTTACGCTTGTTTGGTTTCGATTGTTTGTTGTGGTATTTTCGGGGAAGTTAATGTGCAGGAGCGGGTTTGGTTTGTGTTTTTTTTTTTTTTCGGGAGGGCCCCGTCCCCCTGTTAGTTCCCCGAGCAGGTCTCGGTGCTCTATTTCGCCAGGAGCGCGGAGCTGGCGGGGCTGCGCTGCGAGACCCTCTCGGTGCCACGGCAGATCACCTCTCTGCAGCTCTGGGAGGAGATCGTCAAGGTTCACCCAAGGTATTCGGGAAAGTTACTGCTGAGGCGCACAAAGTTTAACATGGTTGTGTGTGGGTTTTTTTGTAAATACAACTTTAGCGTTTAGAGCTGAGCTGGAAGGTGTATCAGTGCTTTGATACCATAAAAAACCGTGACATTACCTTGTTCTTGTAACCTGCAACAAGCATTTTGTGTTTTGGCCAGTTGGAAATGCTGTAGCTTTATGTATACACAAGGAGAGATTAGATCCAATAAATTTACACAAAAGTTAAGCCTGAGGGGTACTTTTAAGACATGTGGCCAACTGTTCAGGAGGGCCACGATGCAGTAACTGAGCTGTGTTGTTAATGTGTGAAGAAGGTGAGAAGTCTGAAGGAGGGATCAAGCACAGTCAAGGCAATAAATAAGAAGATCATGATAATGTGAAGTGTTTTCAATCACTTTATCTTTAACTGTACTGTTAGCCATTGGTCTGAACTTACGGCACACTCGGGAAGGCAGGTCAGGAGGGGAACTGAAGTCCTGCCACAGGCTTCCAGCCACTCAGCCCTTCCACAGGAAGTAGGCTCAGCCACTTTCAACCTCCCCTGCTTTGGAAAAAAACCAAACCACTGTTGATTGTATTTCATAGAGGGTGAGGTCCTGAGACAGCATTAGGTGTGTGCTGTAAGGACCCCTGCAGCACTGGTGCTCTTTGGGTGCGTCAGCAGAAATCTCTGCTCAGGGTAAGCCTGAGGGAAGGTGCTCAGTCCTGTCAAGGATGAGTCTGATAGGGTGCAACAGTGTTTGGGAGAGTGGAGTAAGAAAAAAAGCAAAGTATAACAGGGGTTGAGGTCTTCAGGATTTAATGCTGAGTGCACTGGAATTTCCATAACTTTGGACTTAGCTGCCAAAGTGTTCCTTTAGGCCCTACCCTTCTTATTAGATCTACTCTCAAAGGCTATGAAAAAAAATTAACTATTTAGCAGTGGCATCTGTTTCCAAATGAGAAGCTCTAACCAAATGTTAGACCAGGGGCCTTTTCCTCACAGAGAACAGAGACTAAGTGTGTTCTGGGGGAGGAGGCAGTAGGGAATGAGTGTATTTCACTTTGCAGCCTATTACTCAGCATCAGAAGCAGCAGCAGCAGCACCTTTGGTCAGTTTGCCATAGTTTGTCAATTTTGTCCTTTTATGAGTGATGACTTGGGGCGTTACATTTTGAATGTGCAGTTCCTTCACAACAGCCTTCTTGGAAAATGCTTCTGCTCCTAGCTTTTCTGGAAAAACTCAACATAATTGTAGGGCATTGACCACAGACTTCTATTCACATTGCTAATGGATATTCAAGCTGCAGCAGGAGCATACTTGACAACGCTCTTGTGTTCCACCCATTTTCCCCAATGGATTAACTTGCAAGTGACATCAATTAGAGCTCATCCTTCTAACGGGCGCTTCGGTTCCATAGTTGCGCTCAGTTCCTCAGTGGCTTGCTTTACTTTCATACAGTCCCTCCCTTCAGTCTGCCCTCTGAGTCAGTGCTACTGTGTTTTGCTCAGCCTGCGCCTTGCCTACTTTTGTCTGTCTGGCTAGTAGGAAATGAGATGATTTTTACTTGCACCCTTTTGGTGTGCCTACTTGTTTCTAGGCAATATGGCTCTCCACTGTCTGTGCCAGATCTTGTAGTCTCAAATAATAACAGTTATCACGGCTGCACCTCCTAAAGTAAAATGCTGACATTCTTTTTCTGGTGCCTTACTGGTGTTGCCCTCATACTCGCTGTGTGATTGCACTTAGTCCTGAAAGCGACTCCCTGCCTCATGGTATCCAGAGCTGTGGACTCTCACAGCAACATCTCACAGGTGTGAAATCAAAAAATATACAGAAGATCTGCCTAAAAACACACCATACCTGCCCTCTTAGTTCTGTTGCCACTTGTTATCAATAGCAAATTTCGGACCTGTAAGTACAAAAGACCCAAAGCCTCTTGTGTGAGGTTACACAACAAGAACAACTCTTTGACCACTGAATCTTCATAAGATCTCAGGAACAGCATCCCACAGTCATCTTGCTGTGTAAGAAGATTGCATCAGTCTAGCCAGACTGAATCAGGGGAACATTTCCTTCTAATCCCATATTGGATGGTTACTGCCTTTTGAGTTACCTACTTCTTTGTTAGAAGCTGCTGAAGTGGGTCTGGTATACGTGGGTTCATTCTGGTGTAGGCCTATGACAAATTGAATTCCAAACCTCTGAAAATTCTACTGAGTTGGCTTCTCCTTAGCCACCACAAGAAATTCCAAGAGTAGGAGGTGGGTGTTTGTTGTATTTTTGAAAGTGTATTGGGAGCAGAGTTGTGTAAGTCTCAATGGTATTTACCTCACCTGCTCTAGACTGTACACCAGTTTGTTGTTTAATGAAATCTCATTGGTTAAATGCAAACACCCTACTTAGAAACCTACTTGTGCTCCTGCCAATCCTCCTCAGGCTTGCTGTCATCCAGGATCAAGTGGTTTTTGCTGTTCGGCAGGAGTACGTGCTTCTTGGAGATCAGCTCCTGGTCCTGCAGCCTGGAGACGAGGTTGCCATCATCCCACCAATTAGTGGAGGCTGAATCTGCCCAGGTTCTGTTAGGTAAGTATCACTTCTTAATTAGTTTCCTATGGAGTGTCATCCTGTACTAAAATATCTCGTGGATTCTGTATAATGTTCCAATAATATTTTTTTGTTTAGGTCCAGACATGTGATTGCAGTTCTCTCCCTCCACCCCGTTACTCTTTTGGGAGAGCATAACTTGCATTTCCTGCTGGAGAAAACCATTGTGCTGGCCAGAAACTATAAGCTGGTGCACCAATAAATGATTAACACGTATGCAGTAAATGGAAGAAAATTGCCAGAGAGGTCAGGCATTGTTTTCAGTTTGGGTTTTAGGTCTTGTTATTCTTTTGTAGTTGTTTCTGGCTGCCAGTAGATACCCAACTTGCCTAAGTAAGGTAATAATGAAAAACCTTCTGCCACTTTTTAACAGAAAAGATGATACAGGAAAAGAATTGGCTGCTGCTTTTTTTTGTTTGTTGCTGTCAAAGAAACAAGTGTCCTTGCAATAGCCTCATTTCTTTGCATGCTTTCAAGTGCCAGACATGTATTTACTGCAGCTTGTTCCATTGCTGCTGCTCAAAATACTTCTTTTCCTCCTCATTCTTAGACTAACTGATGACTGGTTGCTACTTGGAGAAATTAGAAGTGTCTCCTGTGTCACTGAAACAGACTGATAGCATGAGATCCTGAATGTCCTGGACAGCATATTAAACTTTAGGATTAGAACTCTAATGCATGTTTTTCAGAAATCTCTTGTTTTAAACCGTATTTGATTTAAGGATAAGATAGGGAGGAGGGGCTGACAACTTACCACAGATTTACTGGCACAGTGGTCCATGCTGGTTGATTGTACTGTTAAACTGGGGCCTCAGACTAATTCTGGTTTCATCCTACTGGACCAGATATTCCTCCCAGGAAGGAACCTGTATGCGATAAAAACCAGATTGTTGCTTGATATTTGTGGTTAGTATTCTCTCAGCAAGTCTGCTGAGAAGTGAATTTGCCATGGAGACTGGCCTCTTGGGGTGAGGAAGTAGATGGTGCATGTTTTCTGCATAAATTGCCATGTCAGCACTGGATAAAAAGCAGTTGGCCAATGCTAGTGTTGCCAAAACCGACAACAGAGTCTGTTTGGTTTCAGCTTTTCTAGTGAGCTATGGATGAAAGCAAAGATGTGCCAAGAGATTTTATCAAGCTCAAGTCTGAAAAGCTGTCTGTAGATGAAGTATCAGAACTGGTTATTTCACCATCCTGTGGGGCAGTGTCTCTGTTCATTGGTGAGTTTAATATTTCTGAGCTGGATCTCTGGTTGTGTTAATAGTCTAATAAATGGAACCTGGGTTGTCCACACTCCAAACTTGTGTTTCTCAAATAAATAAATTCCTGGACTGAACCCAGGATGTTTAGAACATGCGTTCTGAATTATTTAGAACAAGACCATGGCAGCTCTTAAACAGCTGCAGTGGTGAGAAGCTTCTCTGCTGGTGTGGCTGCCCTAGGGCTGAACAGAACAGCAGCTCTGGAGTATAGGACTGCTTGGGAGCTATTCTGCCATCCCCTTGGACGCACTTGTTCAAGGTGGGAAGTGGGATGTTGTGGCTATGCAAACCACAGGTCCACACCTGTATGAAAGCTCCTGTAACTCAGATCTTGGTTGAAAGAAAAGTACTATTTTATCCATGGGCTGGTGAAATTCAAGGCTGATAGTTCTATCCTGTTGCTTAATGTACATGGTACAGATCTTGAAACCCCTTTATGGTTAAATGTTAGTGCTACTGGTCTCCTAAATACTGAGCACTTAAACATTGCATGGGCAAATGCAACAATACTGCCTCAGCACCACAGAAAATGTCCCAGCCTTGGGCATTACAGACTGCAGACTTGTATAACGTGTAAACTTAGTTCTTCCTTGTATATTAAAGATTTCTGTTGTTCAAGGAATCTTTTCACTCAGCCATGATTACGGGAGGTCATTTATATTTGGACAGTGCTGACCTGCAGCATAGCAGGAGATCCTAGGTTTTACTCAATACATATATTATTATATAATAAATATATAATATGATGTCTATAATAGGTATATAATATGTATTTATTTACTCAGTGCTTTTGGTTGATAAATCATTTGTGTTTAGGTACTACAAGAAATAATTTTGAAGGGAAAAAAGTGATTCACTTAGAATATGAAGCATATACTTCAATGGCAGAGACTGAAATAAAGAAAATCTGCAGAGATGTCAGACAGAAATGGCCGTCAGTCAAACATATTGCAGTGCACCATAGACTTGGGTAAGTATGGCCAGACTCCGTCCTTCTGTAAATGAAATATTAATCACTGTCTGGTGCATGGCTGTGCTTACATAGTTGCAGGATGTGCAGGAGTCTTTGTAATACAGCAAAGCTGGCTGCAGGATCAAGCTCTCACTGCGAAGCTAAGTTTCGAAAATTGTCTTTTGAAAAATGTGTGTATTGGTAGTGTTTGCTGGAGCCCGCATTTAGCCTGCCGGATCCTTGATGCTGGTGTGGTGGTTTGAAAGTGGTGAGAAGGGATTGAGATTTCATTCCAGGGAAGGGTAGGCTGTTGGTTTGTTTTGTCTTTTAAAAGACATGAAGTTGGCAGCACTTTCTTTTTTCCTCTCTTTCCTTGAGGTGCTGCAGAATGTTCTTATTTTCAGATTTAAGTCAAATTATGCCATAGGAGACCTGAAAGCTTAGACTATGGGGAGGGGAGAGGCATGGTAATGGCCAGCCATACTTGCTGGAGAACCTCCTGTTGTTCCTTGAGTCTTGGATAAGCATTTTCTGATGAGTTCAAAACATGGTATACTAGTGTCTGATATGCTCTTGGGCCTTCCCGGTTCATCAGATTTCCCACTGAAACTAGCAGGATTTGCAGAGTCTGTTGCAAATGCTTGTTTCTTTTTCTCTCAGCAGAAGGAACTTAGGAGGTGATTGCAAAGGGTAGTATTAGTTCTGAGGGGTAGTTTCCTTAGGTTTCCTCTGTAGTCAATAGAGAGAGTGATTCTCTTGAGGGCAGCTCAAAGCATTTAAGCTTAGATTTTTTCCTATGAACTCTTTGCCAGAGCAGTCTTACTATAGAGGGAAGGTTGGGAGGCAGCTTTTGGGAATACTACCCTTGTGAGGAGGAAAACAAAACCCTGTGCTACTTCTGTTAAGTTTGGAAAACAACACACCAAACAGGAAAAACTTCATAATTTGAAATCAGAATTTGTCAAAAATTATGTTTCATTGCAAAATCTGCATATTTTGAGGTACTTAGTTTCTTCTTTCACAAATTCTTGTGCAAACTGAGATCATTTCGTAGGTTTTCAGATAAGAACTTGTTATTGTTCATTATTAAGCCAGCTTCCAGTGAGTTTCCTATGGATTGTTGCAAGTTAGCAATTTTCCCCTCTTAATTCCGTAGGCTTTATTTAAAAAACAAGAAAGAATGGAAGAAAAAAGCATATGTCTGGTGGGTTTATTTATACTGAAGTGTGGAATTCTCCCATCTGGTACTGATTTTGGTTGTGGATTTCTTTCTTTTAAAAAGTGTATCATCTTTTGGACGTGCCTTGACACTTGCTCAGTATGAATGAATCGGGAGAGCCTGTGGCCAGAATACTGACGTGACATGGCCACAGCTTTTGGGTGCTCTTGATGTTAAGCATTAGCTAAAACTGCTGTTCCTTTTCTATCCGTAGTGTGGTTCCAATAACTGAAGCAAGTGTAATTATTGCAGTCTCCTCTCCACATAGAGCAGAATCCCTTGAAGCTGTAATGTACTGCATCGATACCTTGAAAGCATCTGTTCCAATATGGAAAAAGGTATGTTTGGAGACAAATTTTATTTTAGGCCTGTGCCAGAGTCTTAGACAGCTGGGCTAAAGGCTGCTGCTGCTTCTGCTCTTGAGGGAAGCACCTGAAGCATTACAGGCAGCAGTTGTTCATGATGGGATGCCAATGTTTAGCACCAGTGAGTTTCCTCTAATGCAGCCAGGCCCATCTGTGGCAGGTAGGGCACCTAGGAGGGCCGTCCCTGGCCTCTGCCATCCAGCTCCTCTCCGTTTTAACGCCATCCTGGGGTCAAAGTGAAGGAGTGCAGAGCTTTCCTCTTTTGGGTGCCAAAACTCAGTTCTACACAGGCTTGTCGAAGAACTTTGAGTCAGCTTTGCTGTGGACAGCATTGTAGTTTGCAAGTAAAAGCGGCATTTCTTGTCTTTCTGTTCTCCCCTCATCCCTGTGGCCTTGAGAAAGCACAAAGCATTAAGCAACAGCACACGGTGAAGAGATGAGCAGAGGTCCCAAAGCTAGTATGGGCAAACAACGATGTGTGGAGAGACGAGCCCAGGTCTAGGAAGAGCCTCTTTGCATAACCACAGTGTTGCATGCAAGTGATGAGCACTACCTCTGCCTTCTCTCCCAGGCAGAACTTGGCATGTGGTAACAGTGATGTTCTCCACATTACTCCATTTTTTGGTCACCTCTTTCAGGAGACTGGAGTTCTGTGGTCTCAGAAAGAATAATCAGGGGCTCAGAGCCCTGCTGAATTTACTGCTTAATACTGGGCTGCTGCTGGGTAGTGCAGTCTGTCCTGAAGATCTAATACTTACTGTATTTTGAGTCTTGCTATAACTTTAATTTTTTTTAATATTGACTTTTTGTATACCCTTAAATACTCTTCTAAAAATGATAGTACAGTAGATTAACACAGCAACCTGTAAAAAAGGCAGTTTCAGACATGAATGCTGTGTGCTCCACAGCCTCTACATGATTTCTTGTAGGTCTCTTTCTTGAATTTACCTCAGTATAGATTGGCCCTTCTAAATTTAATGGGGCTCAGCCTGAGGTTCACCTTGTGCCTATGTGTAAGTCATTATGTTCTGAGGGTGCTGCCCTCTTTTCTGTTTGCCACCCAAGTGCTGTGTAGTCCTGTTGTGATCAGTAAATAATAGCAGGATGGCTGTTGAGTTGTTTGGACTGGCTTGTGGCTGTATGTAGCAGACTCCCACAATATTTCACATTTTTTGTTTATATTTGCAGGAGATTTATGAGGACGAATACTCTTGGAAAGAAAACAAGGAATGCTTTTGGGCAAATTCAGGAAAATAACTGTACTCTTTTAAAAATAAAGTGTTACTATTCCTAATGAGCGTACTGGTTTAGCTTTGAGTTGTTTTTACAGAGAAGCTATATGTTTTTAAGCAGTTGTAATAGACATTTCAATCTGAATAATTTAATTAGGACTGAATGAAGTGAATCAATAATAATTAGGGTTTTTAAGTGTTCTTGACACTCAGCAGCAAAAAGAAGACCAGGGAAAGTGTGGGCTCACTGTTGAACGGGGTGGGTGCCCCGGTGACGGAGGATACAGAGAAACTGGAGTTACTGAACACCTTTTTTGCTTCAGTCTTTATGGCTAAGGCAGGCCCTCAGGATTCCCAGACCCTGGAAGTAAGAGAGGAAGCCTGGAGAACGGAAGATTTTCCCTTGGTCGAGGAGGATCAGGTTAGAGATCATTTAAGCAAACTGGACACTCACAAATCCATGGGCCCCGACAGGATGACACAAGTGGGCACTGACACCCACAAGTGCTGAGGGAGGTGGCAGATGTGATTGCTGAGCCACTCTCCATCATATTTGAAAGGTCGTGGAGAACAGGAAAGGTGCCTGAGGACTGCAGGAAAGCCAGTGTCACTCCAGTCTCCAGGGGTGGATTGAGAACTGGCTGAATGGCCGAGCTCAGAGGGTTGTGATCAGCAGCACAGAGTCTGGTTGGAGGCCTGTAGCTAGCGGTGTTCCCCAAGGGTCAGTCCTGGGTCTGATCTTGTTCAGCCTGCTCATCAACGACCTAGATAAAGGCATAGAGTGTTCTCTTAGCAAGTCTGCTGATGATACAAAACTGGA
>NW_009614798.1:0-13628 GCF_000690535.1 Cariama cristata
GGTGCCCACGCAGTACATCCTGGGGCTCTTCATGATCTACATGTCCACCCAGGTGGACGTGCTGCTGGGCGACGGGGAGGGCCGGGGCCCCGACGTGGTGGCCCTCACTGTGACTTTCTTCCTCTTTGAGTTCCTGGCAGCAACGCAGGACATTGCGGTGGATGGCTGGGCCCTCACCATGTTGTCCAGGGAGAACGTGGGCTATGCCTCCACCTGCAACTCCGTGGGCCAGACGGCCGGCTACTTCCTGGGCAACGTCCTCTTCCTGGCCCTCGAGTCGGTCTGCAACAGGTACCTGCGGTTCCAACCCCAGCCCCAAGGGATTGTTACCCTCTCAGGTACTGCCGGCCTGTGCGTGCTGATGCTGGGATGGGGGTGCTTCTTTCCTGAGCCTGGACCAAAGCTCTTAAGAGCAACTGGTGGTTTGGCACTGTGAACGGAGCAGGTTTGGTTTGTCCCCTGCCCGCGGGAAAGCACAGCCTTCCCCTGAGCCTGGCACAGTCCACTGCTATATGCCCTGAACTTCCAGGCTTCTCTGGGCTTAAGAGTGTGGGAAACCTGCCTTGTCATTATCTTGGCTAACCTAAGCACTTTGGAGATAATTTCCCCCCCCCCTAGTTTAATGACCATGGAATAGGTTATTGTATATTCATATATATATGTATATACAAGATATTCCATTGTATAATATACCATGGAATATTATTATAATATATAAACCCCAAACAAACCAAAAGCTTTGTCTGTTTTTAAGGAGGCCTTTTAAGAACATCTCCCTCTGGGAGAAAGGAAAGGGGAAATTAAAACAAACAAACAAACAACTCTTTCAAGCTGGTATTGTTCACAGAAGTAGAAATGATATGTTCAGGGTTGACCACATAGCCGATTTCTGAAGGAAGGTCTTCCTTTAGTAAATTAAGGGAGATTTTGGTTTTGCTTTAATGAATTAAATGAGAGTCTGGTAATCCAACCATAACTAGCTGTTAGTGTAGGGATGTCTTTTGTTTGGTATTTTTTGGTTTGTTTGGGGTTTGGCTTTTTTTTTTCAGAAAGGTTATATGTGGTGGTTGATGTTAGGCATATTACCTAGAAGATGCTTAAAATCCACATGTTTTGGTTGCAAGGTTGAGTTTAGTTAGGTCTGCTTATGGGAGGACAGGGAAAGCTGGCACCACTTCTGGTTGCAGTCTCAAAGTGACCATGGCTGGCAATGAAGAGTAAATTCCTGTGGTTTTAGTTTCTTCTCCCTCTCTTATGTTGATTGCTCTGCCTGTATCATGTAAGAGAAGTAGTATGCCAAAACTGAGTTGAATTGTTGTTTAAAGGCTAGTTTTCGCTTGCTATCCTGTACCTATCTTATAAATCAGGATATCGGTTTCCAAGGCTGCTGTACTTATGCACCTATCACAATTGCTAACGAGGCTTCCTCTTTCCTTCCTGTTGACAACCTCATGTCTGGTGTATATGTCAACAAGCATGGAGTAGTCCTCAGAGTAACCCTGCTGGGTTATTGCTTTCCTTTGCGTTCCCTTACTGTGTAGTTCCATCAGTGCTGGCGCATCTCTTCCCTCTTGCTGCAGTGGCGGACTGACGTCTTTCACTGCTGATGCAACTTGCAAATCACTAGTGTAGTTAAGAGAGCTTGGTTTGTCTATACTTACCTCCACTGTCCAGGTTTTTTGTTTTGGGTTTTTTTTTGTCAGTACTGTTTGTATAAATGGATTTGTTACTATTACAGGAGTGCTGTCTTTGGGGAAAAAAAAATTATCCCCAAACCAAAAAACACCAATGCAAGTTGTTTAACTTGTCCCGGAGTACTAACTTGGGTGGA
Organism: Cariama cristata; assembly: GCF_000690535.1. NCBI lineage: Eukaryota > Metazoa > Chordata > Aves > Cariamiformes > Cariamidae > Cariama > Cariama cristata. The sequence continues at coordinate 1,832 of NW_009614798.1, forward strand.
GTAAGAAAATCAAATAACTCTGATGCTATAATTGCAAGATATGGGTTTTTGAGTGGTAAAACTGACTGCAAGAAATTTCAGTTCCTTTGTTCATGTGACTGCATGTCACAATTTGCTGCGTCCACGTTTCTCCTGAAGCAGCTGTAGAGGAGCAGTACTGTAAACCAGCTCACTGAAAGGAGGAGAGTGGCTCTGTGGTCCTAGCACTGGTTGTAATGGGGCTTGTGATGAGCTGGTTCAGGCGGTTAAAGCACTAGAAAACTTTATGGTTTGAGAATAGTTTTTCTGCCAGTTCAGATGTCTGAACACTTTTGTCATAGGCGGAGTGCCAATGCTGGGGAAAGAACAAGTCAATGCTTCATGATCCCAAGTCAGCTTCATATTGTTGAGAAGCAACAGCTCATTAGCTTCGGGAAATAATATGAACAAATGTAAAACCACTTATCAAAACAAATGCTGTGTTACGTTGTTTGTTCTAGAGAAGAAAATGAGAAATACATTTCATTGGGCATATTGTTTGTGCTAGCATGTATATGAGTTTAGCACTTTCCTGTTCAAATTACTTTTTTTTTAAAGGAGGGATGGGGGGGGAAACTTACTGGCTGGGTTTGTTGATTCCTGTCCAGTTTGCCATGCGGTCACCTGAATGCCTGTTCCGGCATGAAGGAAGAGAGGTCAAGTGCAAGTGCGGGAAGAAGGTGCCCCTTCAAGGCAACCCAAACTTACCTGGGCCAGTGACTGTGGAGCACCCTTGTTCCTGGGAGGAGATGTGTAGCTGTAGAATTACTTAAAGCTGTTGTGATGAAACACCTGTACCCCAACGCACACCTTGTTGACGGTTATTTTCCAGCCTGGTCTGTCCCTGATCGAGCTCAAAAGTTTGCTTTGCCCTAATGCAATGGTTTATTTTGTTAGTAGCACTGTAGAGGCAGAGACAAAATAGGGATGGGGAGAGGCAGCAGTGGTGGCATCAGAAACTTTGTGCTAGACATTCTTTGTGTAAACTATAAATTTAAAGTTCTTTTGCTTGTAGCCTCTTAGTGGACTTTACTGTATTTGAGAGGAAGTGTATCTTATTTTTGTGTAAACTGCCTGCAACCACAAAACCATTTTTTTTTTAATCTGGACGATAACATATGGCTTTTTTCTCCTTTTCTTTTTTTTTTTTTTTTTGTTTTTTTTTTGTGTCTAACCCAGCCATTGCATTGCTGTACTGCAGCTGACAGGGTCGACCTGATCAAGAGTATTCATGCGATGACGCTCAAAGCTATTTCTATTCCCATCCTCGCACTGTAGGTCTCTCACTGCGGTGATAATGCTTGGTGCTATTATTAGAGTACCACTCCTGAATGTCTTTTGTAGACAGGAGCTGTGATTAGCACGGCTCTCTGAAATGTCATCTTTTCCTTCAAAATATATGTTCAGGGTACTTTTTTTTTTTTTTAACAGAGGAGAGAGCAATCTGACAGCATAGGTTATGAGATCTTCTTTACTTTAGAAGAGGGACAAGTAGCTGGTGTGGAAGAAGCAGAAAATGGTTTGAAATGCCTTTTTTTCTTTTACACTGAGAACGGCGGGCTATACCTAAAGTAGTCTTTCCATGTTTTCTTCCATGCTTATTGTGCTTGTTCTCTTCTTGTGCATAAGAAGTAGCTAATAATTGACTAAACCTTTGCACTGTCTTTGCCCTTTCACCAGCCCTCGCTGCTTACTTTCAAGTCACCGTGAGGCCTCTGGAGTTGCTCGTGACCAGGAAGATAAAAGGCTACTTCTGTCTTACCCTCTGCATGTTACTGAGTTCTTTCTTGCCTCTTTCATGAAGGTAGAGGATAGGATTATCTTAGATTAATCCATTCGCTAACTCAGAAAGTACTTGCCGTAGAAATACTGGTGTTTTTTTACTATTGCTGCCTTCAAATCCACAATTTAGCAAATCTTATATCTGCTTAAAATAGAGCACTTAAAAGTTAGCAAGTATAATATCCACTTAAACCAGACATATTTGAGTGACTCTTTACGACTGTGTAAGAACTTTCATCAGGCCATCTTTACACTCATAAGCATAAATCTTTGTTTCCTTCAGATGGTAGATAGATATTCTGTAGGGAGTATAGACCTGAGGCACAGAATACTTGCGTGACTACACAGGAAATCAACTGGAGAGGTGTGAATGACTTCTTCCGCTGAAGCTTTTTCCCCATCTTGTCACTCTTAAATGTGTTTTTTCTGCCTTTATCAGCTTTTAGTGGTTGTATGCGTAATCCTTCAAAATTTTCATTTTTATTTCTGTTTCTCCTCCGACATGCTCGTTGTGGTAGTAATACACAGGACACCAGGGAAGTGACCTGGTTTGCTGCTGCCTTTCTGTCTCAGACCTCAAGCAAACCTGTGGGTATATAGTGAGGGGCAGGGAAGAACTATGGCAGTAGTTGTACGTAACTATGTGTTTGTGGTTTGCTTTTGTCGCTTGTTTTTGGGAGGGTCAATAAGTAATATTTTCATTCAACTTTTGATTATTAGGTTTATATTTTTGAAAAAAAAAAACCCTGCATTTTAGATACTCAGTGAATTGTTAATGAAGTGTTGATGATGATTGCTAGAAAGATTTTTTTTTTTTAACCCCCTCCAGATTTCCTCTTTTTCTGGGGAGCTGTCTTTTTAATCACCACTACACTGGTTGCCCTTTTGAAGAAGGAAAACAAGGAACTAACACCAACAAAGGAAGAAACAAAAGGCATCACTGATACATACAGGCTGCTATTCTCAATAATCAAGATGCCAGCGGTTCTTACTTTCTGTCTCTTGATTCTCACAGCAAAAGTAAGTAAATACATATGTGAATTGTTAGATGCAGAAAATATCAAAGTCTGAAAGGTTGCTGAGTCCCTGTGATGCAACTTATTTCTTAGTTTTGCTAGTGGGTGTCATCAGAGTTCTGAATTTTCACACGAAATTTGAAACAGAATTGCTTATATCATCGTGTTAAGCAGGGTTGCACAACAGAAAACGTTTGTTTGAGCTTTTTTATTTACACAAGCATTAAAGAGAAGTCTGACTGCATTCTAATATTAAAGTAATTTGTTTTTAAACAGTTAGCTGTTTGCATAGTTTGCAGTTAAAAGGACAGAAAATACTTCTTTTAATCTAAATACCATTCCCAGAATCTGCAACTCTGTACAAAGTAGGTTTCCATGGCTTATTGTTGGTGGCTGTGGATTCCAACAGCAACGAAGGCACAGGCACAAATGTCATTGCTAGGTTTAATGTTCTTAGCATAGTTTTGGCACTGATGACAACAAAAGTGTGCAAGTCTAGAATGTGTCTCGGAACTTATTTGGAAATCAAATCAGAGACAGAAGTGACTTGTACTCTATCACATTTCTCAATTTACTTAATACTCAGTAAACTGAATTTCTAGCCAAACTATCCCTGCTGTCCTCAGTTTATTTTGTCTACCTTATATTGCAGGTTGGATTTTCAGCAGCAGATGCTGTAACAGGACTCAAATTGGTGGAAGAAGGAGTCCCAAAAGAGCACTTGGCTCTGCTGGCAGTTCCAATGGTTCCTTTACAGATAATACTGCCTCTGATTATCAGCAAGTACACAGCAGGCCCCCAGCCGCTGAACACGTTTTACAAAGCTATGCCTTTCAGGTAAAACCAAACAAATCTCATTTTATACAAATGTAGTAATTTGCATATTCAAATCAAGTATAGGATTTCTTGTGTAACTCTCTAACTTCCAGATACACAAAAGCATGTCAGAACTCTCACAGTAAGTTGAACTCTCTGTGTCTCGTGCCTTGAAGATGATTCATGTAGTATCACATGTAAGAAAGCAGAACCTGAGGTGTTTTTAAGATGAATATACAACCGCATTAGAGCAGTACTCTCCTGCTCTTATTCAGCGCCAATAGTTCCTTGTTCATGAATCACTTTGACTAGATCTGGGACTGTACCTGTGCTTCTCAGTGTAAGACTGGCGGAATGCATTGACGAGTCACTTGGTGCGTCTACTGGAGGTATGCTTTGCTGAGGTAACGGAGAGTAAAAGAAGCTGGGTTAGGCTGCTGCAGACAAGGAGACATTTAATTTCTGTGGTGTTTTATATAGGAATTTGCTTGTGGAATTCTAAAACCAATGAATCCAGCAAATTACCTAATGCTGTTACTCAGTAAATCATGTAACATGTCTGTAACAGCTGGCTATTACTTTAATGTGTTCTTATGCAACTATGTATGTTTTTGCAAAAAAGAAAAAAAAAAAAAGAAAAAAGAGTAGATCTTGCTGCAGCAGAATTTGGTTGGATAGCTTGTGTGTGGCTTTCTACAAAAACAAGTTTCTGTGTGAAGGGGCAGGGGAGAAGGCTAGTATAGGAGATCTGGCAGGGAATTATGTCTATATGGAAGACAGAATTGTTTAGGTATAAAATGTTTACAATTTCAGTGCTTGTCAAACATTTAATATCTAATTCTATCTAGGATAGAAATTGTTGTACCTGTTTAGATATAAACTGTTTTAATGTATTCTGTATGTATACATATTCGATAGTTGCTTTGTAGCAAGGAAACACATGGGAAGAACCACTTGAATTACCAAGTATCTATCTTATTCCTCCAGATTACTGCTTGGTCTGGAATTTGCTTTTTTGGTATGGTGGACTCCTAAAGTAAAACATGAAGGAGGATTTCCTGTCTACTACTATGTTGTAGTATTGTTGAGTTATGCTTTACATCAGGTAACGTACATTGTATGTGGGAAAGGGAGGGGGACAGGAGGGCATTTCCTACCAATCAACTAGAGGACTATAAATGCCGATACCTGCTTTCGTCCTCAGTTATGCTAGAATTCCTTTAAGTGTGACCTGTGTGCTGTATGGCTATATTTACTGTTGATACTCTTGCCAATATTATTTCTTACTCTTCCATATGCTCCATTGGACAGCTTCTGTGGAGTTACTTTTAGTTGACCAGATCTTCTTTAGTTTCCCAGATTACTTTTTTTTTCTCCTCAAACCCAGAAGCTCAAAAGCATGGTGGAGTTGGAGAAATCCCAGCATTCTGAGTGCGTTTTGTAGGCATGATGATGATCGTGCTTGTTGTGCAGATCCGTAAAGTTATGTGATCCTGGTCCTAAAAAAATACTTTGATTTTGGAGGAACGTCATAATGGATCTGATCCAAAGGCCTGGAAAACAGATGCCTGATACAAACTGGGCTTTCAATCAGAACTAAAACGTATGCGATGCCTTGAGAGTTGATTTTTAAATGCAAAAGTGTTATTTTTAGATGCTATTTTAGCTGGCCTTACCATACTTCAGTTTGGTAAGCTGAGTCATTCCAGTGCACATGAGGCTGGGTCCGTTTCAGCATGACTTGAGACAAGTGGCCAGGCTACTTCTTGGTATTAGTAGGGAGATAGACTGCAGAAGGATTTTCTCTCTTGCGCAATTTTAAGCTGTGGGGATTGTTTTTCAGTCAGTGTTCCTAACTTCAAGTAATCTCTTAGAACAGTTTATGTTAGGGTTTTTAGTTAGCATTGTTTGTAACTGGAAAAACTTTACTGTCCTGTGGGTTTTCTTACTTCTTCTATAGATCACGCTGTATAGCATGTATGTTGCAATAATGGCTTTCAACGCCAAAGTCAGCGACCCACTGATTGGAGGGACTTACATGACGCTCCTAAACACCGTGTCAAATCTGGGAGGGAACTGGCCTTCCACTGTCGCGCTCTGGCTTGTGGACCCACTCACAGTGAAAGAGTGCGCAGGGGCCCAGCAACAGACCTGTGCAACTACAGTTGCTGCAGAAGTAAGTTTTGGAGGCTGTGAAGGTCTCTGTTCAATTATTTCTTGATGGAATTCCTTCTCTTAGCATTTTTTTGCCTTTGAAAACCTTTGTAGTGCATAGCTTATGCTTAAAAATTCCCACTGATTGAGCTGACTTTCCTGCCTGATAAAATCAAGTCTGTTTTTATTTGTACGCTCTTAATAACTAACATCTTACCAAAGATTTGCAGTTGCAGAGTACTTGTCCATTTCTTTCTGGGCTGGGATGAAAAGCTGGTGGTAGAAGCACTAGATTGGTGCCACATTCTCTGCGGTGTAAGGAGGCTGTAGTTACATTTTTGAGAGTAAACCTTGCTAAGTTCAGAGCTGTGTAATTAGGCGCTCTGTTCTTGGCAGCCTGTCTGTGCCCCAAGTCCTCTAAGTTTTGTGGCAGGTTTTTGTTCCTTCTGTCTTTCTGGAGGCTTCCTATCTGGGTACCTCGATACCTTCTCCTGTGATGTTACTTTGCTCTCTGTCTTTGATCTTCACTTTCCACATGAAATTGAGCGGTGTGACTGGCTGCCTTCCCAGTTCTGGGGAGCCCTGCAGAAGAGAACAAAGAACATGCTGTGCTGCTGTGCACAGATCAAACAACAGGACACAAAACTGCCTGGAGAGCAAGGTTTCAACTTCATTTCCTCATGAGCAAAGGAGAAATTTTAATGTGACTGTTTGGAGGAGTGGAAATGTTTGGGGGGATTTTGTTGTTTTTTTTTTTTTAACCATACTCAGGACTGAGATTTAATTCACTCGTGAATGCCAGGACACTGAGAGATGTGGAGGTTCTCTAAATAAACTAAGTGTCCTAGGAGTCAAATATGACTTGTTTGAACTGGACTTGAAGTTTTTGCTAGTTGCGGAGGGAAAACTGCTTCTGCAGTGGGTGATTTTTCAGCCTGTCTCTCACTGGCTTGCCACTAACGAGGTTTCCTGTGCCTGGGCCTCTACTGAACTTAAGTCCTTCCTCCTTCGCCTCACATCTTTTTAACATCTTCCCAGTTGGCAAGGTTGCACCACCACCACTCCCTTCTTATTCCTAACCTGATTTTGATGTGTCTCTGAATAATGAGAATGCTGGCAGGACCTCAACTCGGAGGGTTCATTTATCTTGGGATTATAACAGTATTGAGAGCTGAACAATAGCAGAAACAATCGTGTGCTATACGCTTACCCTTTAAATGCTGGAGTTTTTGTCTTCCAGTTCTGCAATTAAAAAACATCCCAGTCATGTTTTTTTCCCAGCATTTTGTCCTGTCCAGATTCAGTGTGGTGAGATGCAAGGGCGTAATTTCTAAAGAAGCAGTTTGGATGACTAGAGAAAAGAAAATAATGATCTTTCTTCATGGGATTAGGAACAGCGATTGCACCTCCAGGCCCGCCTGAGACAGCTGGACAGTTCCTGTTTTCTAGAGTTTGCCCCTTGGGCTAGTATGCTCCATTTCCCAAATGTTTTATAACAGTTTTTGTTACTTTTCATACTGATGGTAAGGTCGAAAGCCTCTCTTACTAACTCCATAAGAAACAAGGAAGAGTAAACAAATACATTTAGCCATAACCAAGAGCAAGTAAAAAACAGTGGCTATCTAATGTCTGTTTTCTAAAAGTCTGTGTTTCTGTATTTCACAGAGAAGACTTAACGCTTCAACTTCTGCTTCTCTCTTTCAGCTCTGCACAAAAGCTGGCGGTTCCTGTGTTACCACCTTGGATGGTTACTACGTGGAATCAGTCATCTGTGTCATTCTGGGATTTGGCTGGTGGTTCCTACTTGGGCCAAAACTTAAAAAGCTGCAGGATGAAGGACAGTCTTCATGGAAGTGCAAGAGGACCAATTGATGCAGTTTAAATATCGGATGGACTAGCAAGGTCATTTTACTTTTATTACGAAGACATATCCCATAATCAATACACAGGAATATAGGTATTTTTAAATGCCCCATCACTGGAAAAATGGGTGGCTGAAATGGTGGTATGTTTGTATGTGATACCACTTGCCCTCCCAATACGAAAATGTAAGTTCAGAAAGTAATTGTTAAAAAATGGCACCTACGTACCACATACATATCCCCAAGCTCTAGCTTCAGTCATGGCTGCTGGTATAACTGACGTCTGAATTTCCATATAGTAACTATGGAAAAGCTACTTGTGCCATGTCTGTCTGAACAGCAGCGTTGTCAGCTAAGTTCCAGCTCTTTATTTTCAAACCGAAGATCTGACCCAGGGAGTTGACCCGGGGGAGGGTGTCAGAGGCGTTTTGACTTGCAGGTTAAGCGTGTTGTACTGTGGAATTCCTTGTGGGAAGAGAAGTGTAAAATGTCGGTGGGCTTTGTTTCTTCTCACTTTCTGAACTGTAACCACACCTCAAGGGATGAAATGTTTCAGAGATTCTTTTAAATGTATTTTCTGGCTTTTATAAGCTTTAAAGATTTATAAGAAAATATTTTTATAAACAAATTACATTTGTTTAATTTATTTCCGCTGTTTCAAAGCATTTTGATTTACATTCAATGTACTTTCTTGATGAAAAGTTGCCATAAGGTAGGACTTGAGTAACGCACAATACTCTCAGCCTTGAGTCCTGGAGATGTAAACGGGATCGTGTGGCAGCTAGCACACAAAAGGCCTTCGGAAGGCGGTTGTTATTTTGAGGGAGTGGATTGAGAATGTTGGTTCCTCTACGTCACTAAAATTCGGACATTCAGTTTCAAAATCAGTGGAAAAAAATGTGACTATTCCCAGCTCGGGGTAAGCAGAGATGATCAGTGCCTTTGAAAGTGATTTGGTGATGACAAACCTGCCAAATTCCCAGTGAGTTGGTGTATGACTTGCTGTCATGTAAATCAAACAAGCTAAATCCTGTGGTAGAGCTGCTACGGGAACTTATTACTGATGCTGTCTAGTGGAAACATTCCCGTTGCGTTTATCAGAAATGACTTTCCTCCTGAGTGCCTTAGTGATGTACAGCAAGCGTGCTGTACGCCTAGAGAGAGGGCACCTGGACATTGTTGGATGTATATGGTTACATCATTATGAAAAACAAAAACTATTAAAAATACCTTTGAAAGGTACATGATTTTCTTTTCCATTCTGTGTTTCTTGCCTTGTCAATATTTGAAGTATTGCATCCTGCCTGAGCTTGGTGTTCCAAACTCCAGAGGGGGTTGTGGATCTTTCGTTACTCTACGTTTCGGGGAGGGGAAGAAAGTAAATCAATACCAACTTTTGACCGACTGGAGGGGATGTATGGGTATATATGAAGTGTCTATATGATGTAAGGAGTGAGAAGGTGTCCAGAAGAGGAGAGTGCGACCAAGTGCTTCCTTGGGGACTGAAGCCTGTTCCTCTGTCTCTTCCCCTCTCCCTTCTCGGGGTGCCACCCGTGACGGTCGGCGGAAAGCCAAACCCTGGGCTGCGGGTCTACCCTGGCTGCCGTCCAGCAACAGCACATTCCCACAGTTTGTTTCAAGTACAGCGAAATCAGTCAAGCTAAATAAGATCACTTTGGTGTTACTCCCCAAACTAGAAGTCTTCCCGTTTCACCCCTGCACAGCACAAAAAGAATGTAAGAATATATTAGAGATTTGTAGTCGAAGGTGGATGCACTTTTCGGTCCGAGCCAGATCATCTCCGCTGGATTAACTATGTATGAGGCACTTCAGTTCTCTGTCTTTACTGGAACAACGGGCTGCTTACTTTAATCGCATCTCGTCCATACCTGGAGAATTTTATTTTTAACTTTTCTGACTTGGGGGAAAAACTTCTTAAGTGCAGAATATGGGAGATTAAATTCATACCTGTTTTAGAGTTGGCTGTTAATTTGTAATTTTGTTTCACTATTTCTGAAGGTGCCAGTGAAACTTGTTACTAATAAAGATGGGTTGAGGATTGCTTATTGGTACATTAGATGGTTTTGACAACACCAAAATTAATTATTAGTTAGAGATTAATAATAAAAATTAAACATAAATTCCAAATCAGTAGTAATACATATGAGATATGACCTAAACTAAATGCCTGTCTCCCGTTTCAAACTGTTACTGCTACCCCAGCCGATTAGCAGGTTGCTGAAAAGAATTAGGAAACTTGATGTTGCAACCCTCTTTTAAAGAGAAATAATTTTTTTTTTAAAGGTTAGAATTATTGTAGACTTAAACATCTTTAACATAAAAAACAATAAACTTTTTAAAAAAAGACAAGAAGAAAGAAGCAACCCAACCTCTTCCTTGAGAGTCTGTTATTAAAGTGGGAACTGGGAAAGGTGAAAGGCACCAGGTCCCGCTGTCGATCCCTTCATCACTGCAGGGGCTTTGTGGCCTGAGCAGGGCTGGGGGGGTCAGGTGTGTGTTACCTCTAGCAGAAGGGAAATGGCAGAAACTGGCTTTTTGAAGGTAAAGGGTTTAAATTCCTGAGTGGGATCATTGTGAAGTGAGACAGGTCCCCGGGGAGAGGGTGGATCAGTGCAGCAGGCCGCGGGGAGGAGAGGTAGAGAACAGCTCTCCCCTCGCTGCTGTGTCGTTGGGGGACTTACCGGGCAGGAGAGTCATCGTTGCCTGCGCTTGGCAGCGTCAGCTCCTGTTGGTTCCCAAGACTTCCTGAAGAGGCAAATGCTGGTGCTCCAGAATTCGATTCTGTAATTCCAGTGCCCAGAAAGAGAATGCATAAGGCAAAGTTTAAGGTGTGACAAGCTGCGTGAAACGGGATTGCGCACCCGCTGCTGCTGTGCCCGGCCTCCTGCGGCCCCGCGAGGACCCGGCTGAGGGTGGAAAGTGCCAGTCCTGCGTCCGGAGACCTTTGGTGCTGTCAGCGCATCACCACAACGACCCACGGTTCCCCTTTTACAATACCAACTCTGCGTTGCGTCTTTGTTACAGGCACTGGAGAATCTGCCAGTGCCGATTGTCAACGGTTCTTTCTGTTCTGTAAAGCTGTTTTGTTTCATTGCCTTCTGGGTGTCGGCAGTGTAGTTTCACATGATGACAAACGCTGTTCGAAACTGGCTGGTAAGAGAGGGTGTTCAGATGATTTTTCGTCTGATAAAATTGGGACGAGAGTAGAGTTCTGTGCCTGAATAAGCACAGTCGAGTCCGCTGTGGGAAAGCAGAGCATCTCCCTGCAGCCGGGAAAGGAGCAACTGAGTTTTTGCAGGCAGCAATGCTGTCTGACCCTGGAACCGCCCCCCCGCCACGAGACAATGCTATTTATTTAGCATTTTACCCAACATACAAATTGTAGCAGCCAGCAGTACGCTTCCAAATTGTTGTTTGGCTACAAGTGATGTTTTTGCTAAAAACAAGAGCTTGTACTAGTTCTGTATTACTTAATCTTAAAATGTTCACACTTAGTAAATAAAGTAAAACCAACAACTATACCGCTTTCTTTGAAAAAAGTTACATAGGGGTCATATTTACTTGTCCAACTTACCTCAGAGCTGGTAATTTAAGAATTGTTTTAGTTTGAGTCTTAGATTAAAAGTTTTGATTCGAGTATGGGTTTTGGTGTCTTGGATTATAAACTCCCAACTAAATCCGTGCTTTTCCTGAAACCCTGAGTTGTGACCGTTACCGGTATCGTCTCATGTACAGCCTGTTCACGTAGAAGCCTAGGACTAGTTTGAAATGGAAGACTTGTGTAAACACAAATCCAGTTTTGTATCATTGCCTGATTGTTTTCTCACAACGCCTGTATGTATTGAAAGACCATACGGGCGCGCCGCACAGACGGGCATTTGATTCGGCTAAGGGAAATGGTTGCCTTGAGCCGTTTGATAATGAATTACAAACAGCTGGGCGCTGTGAGCTAGGGTAGGGAAAAGAATAACCGAGAGAGATGAATACAGGAACGTTCCAGGGTGGGTTGTTTCTGGCAGGGTGGCTCCCCGAGGTGCCAGCGGGGCCCTGCGCGGTAGCGCACCGCACGGGGTCCGAGGAGGCCGGGACAGGAGCGTTAAGGTCATGGCCGGTTCTGCTGAAACGCGG